>NW_015546151.1:481024-496788 GCF_001515605.1 Sinocyclocheilus anshuiensis | reverse complement strand
ACACACACACACACACACACACACACACACACACACACACACACACACACACACACACACACATATTCACACAATATATATACATTTACATTTAGCCATTTAGCAGACGCTTTTATCCAAAGCGACTTACAAATGATGACAAAAGAAGCAATCAAAACCAACAAAAGAGCAATAATATGCAAGTGCTTTGACAAGTCTTGGTGTATAATATAAGGTAATTTACATCCTGCATGTAAAAGAACAAAGAAGCAAAAGTCAAAACTGCTCTTATTCACATGCTTAAAACCTTTCATTAACTAAAAGTCACTTTTAGTTTTGTGCTCTGACATTTACAAGCTTTCAGCCATGATGACACTGCACTCACGTCCTGATCAGTATTCCAAGCACAGCTGCAGGAGTGGCAGACCAGCCGTACTGAGCATGCTCAGTCCTCATCCATCATCTTCCACTGCTGGCTAAAACAATGAAAATGATTTCTGTACAGAACAGAGCAGCAGTGACTGCCACCTGTCAGAGACCAAGGTGAAGTGGAGGAAGCCACTCTTTTCACTCTTTTCTCTTTTCATTACAGAAAGATTTTATTCACACTTCTGCCTTTTAATCTCAAAGGCACAGTAAACAAAACCAGCAAGTCAGTCTGCAGATATAGATGACAGGTGGCAGGATATGAACTAGTACATCTCTCACTGAGAATATGGGCATTATGATAAGCTGCATCTAGGGAATAATGGAATGTACAGAAGAAATGAAACACTTGAAACGCTGTGTGGGTGCAGCAGTTTTGCATTTTTTCATTATTATTCTTGTCAAGCATCTGGGATGGGCATGCTTTTTATGGTTTGTGAGATAACTGGGTGAAATATCCACCTTGTAACCTAATAATCAATACAGGAGATCATTATTGATTGAAGTCAGTTTCGTGACTAAGCATCGAATGATACTAAACAACACTAGCAGAAAAATCCTCAGCTTATAGAAACAAAGACGTTGCAGTCAAAAAAGGCAGGCTCTGTGAAATAACAAAGGGATTCTTATTGTCAAGATTCTCGGAGCGGAAAAAAAAGCAGCAGCTCTTTGCCTGCAAGCCAGAATTAGAGGTAATAGTAGTGGACAGGAGTTCACAGTGAGGCCATTTCACTTCTAGACTAGGTCAAACTCTTGATAGTGAATGAATGCAGGGACTCTATACTAGAAATTCACTGATGAATCAGCCAGGTTTACTAGAAATACCTTCAGTTTAGCATCAATGTATACCCAACTGAAAGCTTTCAAAAGAAAACATTTCTCTGTTGTTCTTCAGTGTGGTATACTTTCAAAAGGTAACAAACTGCTTTAAATACCCTGTTTCATTTTCAGTTCAGATTCCCAGTCTTCCGGAAGCATAATAACTAACACAGTTAACAATGTGGAAAAATGACCTGATTTGTTTAACCTGTCAGAGATCACAGATGAGATGAACAGCATTGTTTATGCTCTGATTCCCAGTGCTGCTAAAACTAAAACTATTTGTTAATTTAAATAAACAAAAATAACCCAGAATGAAAATATAATATGAATAGCTTTAACTTAAAATCTAGCAACAGTGACTGACGTCTAATGACCAAGTTCAAACATCATTTGGAGCCACAAAGTTTCCTTGGTCCCCGATGCTGTTTGAACCTTGTCTTTTGAGGTTGCTGGACTGTAGAGATCAGTGGGTTGGTACTTAAAGCTGGCTCTCTACAAAGCCTGCCCTTGAGAGTGAGAAAAAGCCTTTCTGGCTTCAAAGCATTTTTGTCCCTCAGTGACGGTGGAGCATTATATCATTTTATCTGTCCAGCCCTTATTCAGAAAGCTAATTGCATCTTTCACTTGAGTGCACACAGCAGAATAGCATTTGCCCCCACAGAGCTTGGGGAAATCACTAAAACAATAGCTTATCTTAACAATAACTTAATAACTGGCCACTGTTCATAGAATTGATTTAATATAGTATAGATTATATTTTTTTAAATATTTTATTTCAGTTTTAGTTATTTTAGTACATCAAGTTAAACTAAAGGAAAAGAGGAAATATTGCTTTGGTAACTAGCTGAAATAAAAATAATAGAATAAAAAATAACAAATAAAATAAAATAACACAAAATAAAATAAATTCATTTAACATTTATTTCAAGTAACAAAATGTATTTTATGGTTCTAGTTTACTATAATAACCCTGATCAACAGAAAGCACTCTGCAGCTGCATTAGCCATTGGATAATACATTTAGCAATGATATGGTCCTATTTGATGTCCTGACATGCAAGTGGATAAAAGACAGCATTTAAATCTCAGTGTGGTGCTGAAAGAGTTAAAGCATCCCACCAGCAAGCACTCTGACCTATAAGACCCATAAGCCCATTATAGACTCCACTATACACTGATAGGGTCTCACGTGGACTGCTTCTCTGCTGAATTAGAAATCATTTGGAAGATGTATTATAAGATATTGTTATCAATAGTATGATCCACTGGTAAATAATAATAGAGAAGGGACTGATGATTAATTCATGCAGCGATAGATAGGGAGTCAGCAGTCACATATGAGGAACCATATGGCATAAGGCAGGCTAACAGATCATTTATATTGAAGCCATGACGTACAACACCCCAGCATGGAGAGATTAAGAAAGACAAGAAAAATAGGTGACCAAGTAAGCAGTGATAGAGTGACCATGCAATGTATGCAATCTTGTGCATGCAAGTATGTGTGTGTGTGTGTGTGGGTGCTGGTATGCCACGCTGCAGAGGAAGTAAATTTAGATTTAATGCTTTATCCTCTTTAGCTTCATATCTGCTGATGGTTGCAGTGTGCAGCATAGCATGTTGTTATCAGCTGTGCTGCTCAGAAATGCCAACACTTTAGATACGAACAGAGCAGCAAATGTTATGTTCTTTATAATAGATCAAATAAAGTTACATTGGTATGTGTATATGTGTGAGTGTTAAAGAAAAAGTTAAAAGATGAAAATTTGCTGAAAATGTACTTACTCTCAGGCCATCCAAGATGTAGATGCGTTTGTTTCTTTATTGAAACAGATAAATTGATAAATTTAGCATTACATCACTTGTTAAATCCAGTGAAAATCCAGTCTTTTCACATAAAAATCCACTGATAAACTGTTGCTTGACCGGTGCTTGACCTTTGTATAGTTCTCTCTTTATTCATATAAGATGAATTAAATATTGTGGACAGATTTACATTTTTGCCAGAAGCATAATTTTAAGGTTAAAATGTGATGAATTATTTCATAGATTGATTGATGCAAACTTTTTGCTTCACAATACATTGATTGTAATGTTTTTATCAACTGTTTGCACTCTCATTCTCACGGCACCCATTCACTTCTGAGGATGCATTGGTGAGCCAGTGATGTAATGCTAAATTTATCCAAATCTGTTCTGATGAAGAAACACTCATCTATATCTTGGATGGCCTGAGGGTAAGTAAATTGTCTGCACATTTCCATGTTTTGATGGGCTATTCCTTTAACCACACACATTTTTTTATTTTTTTATTTATTATATAACTCAAGTACTACTAATCCTTATTCTTTTACACATATAAAAGGGCTTCACAAATTCACAAGTTTAACATATATAACAGTCGTGTAATCCCAGGAGTGTCACTCTATTCCACCCATACAGCTGTTCCAGATAGGCTGTTAGTCTGTGTGTTGCCTGGAAACATGCAAAGCTTGTTGCTTTCATTTCTTATAGAACAATATTCATCGGCAGAAAAGAGATATACAAACTAACAGGTGACATGCTGATCTGAATCTTGCTTAATTATGAATTATAAACATCCATGAAGCACAAGAACAGATAACACGGGTGAAAAATAACATTCACACACTCCAAAATGCATGTACTCTACTGAAGAATTTACCACATACAAATGTTAGAAGCGTACTGTCAATGCAAACAGAGCCCAGCTGAACTGAAAAACAGAATATTTATGATGGAAATAATAAGAGTAAAATAAACGCACTCCATAATTGAGCATGCATTTACAGAATGCTGCCATTTCATTGGATGTGGGACCTCAGGTTTGTTTGCCAGGGTAACCTCACAGGAAGCCTTACATTCATGCAATCTAATCTTTCTCCCTGTGATTTCATATAACTGTTGTTTCACACTCACCTTGCCACCTTTGCATAATCTATTAGCTGTCAAATGGCAGGAAGCTACCTGCTATCACAAATACTGTGATTCTGACAGAGTAAACAGAACATATGTTCTGAATCTCACAACATCACAGGTGTTTCTTATGCCAGAAGTGGCATGAATGCATTTACAAAGCAATTACAGCTGTATACTTTTCTACTAGGGCCTGAGGTTGGTCTGCACAGCCAGAAATCACTCTGGTTTTTATGCAGTATTTTTTATGTGCCTTTATACTGAGTTTTAAGAAGACACCGAGCAGCTTCAATTCGGCTGTGTAAATACACCTTTTTACATTTTGCAGTATTAAACATTGCACACTTTAAAAAGAAAAATCAAACAATCATTAAATAATCAAACACAAATGGCTACAAGACATCACATAATATGCTGCTGGTTAAAATAGTACATTTATTTTTTATAATTTTTGCAAAAGCTCATGCATCATCTTTCGAAACTTTAATAACTGACCTTTCACCTCTGATGAATACTGGGCAGAGTGTCTTGCTTCAAAGAGCTTCAGTTCCTTATTCAAGTCACAAATGGTCAAATCAATGTCCCATGACAGGATCCCTGTTAGATGCACATTTAATAAATCAATATAGTATGCAATGCTAAAATGTCACAAGATAAACAATATCCCACACAACGGTTACACCATTGAAATAACTGCAAAAAAATGCACTGTAAAAAAGGAAAATAATAACAAAGATTATGGGAATTTACATTCAAAGAAAATCCTATTCCAGGTTTTCAAAGATCTAAAATGTCACGTTTAATTCAGCGTGTTACTTGCTGTTTATTTGTAATTACTTGTGATATTTACTGGCAGTTTCTGAAAGAAAATTATTTCTGCACCATTCTTTCAGTGTATAATGATCAAATATCATCTGCATAATGCGTACATACGTGTCTTTGTATGATGCTCAGATATTAACAGCTGTTTCGCTTTAGCGGTTCTGCACAGTTTATCTGAATCACGTCTGTCTGGTTCATGTCCATGTGTGACTACTACTTAACTCTTCACGCTAAGCCAAAGGTAGAAAACCCAAAGGTTGGCGACTCACCCTGTTTAATGTGTTCTTTCACTGAATCAAGCTGATGAGCTGATGCAATTTCTCCAATCACAATAAGCATATAGTATCGCGTCTGGCAGAAAGGAAGACCGACGCACCGCTGCTGTCCAAGGTGCTGAATAATCTCGCGCTTCTCCTGAGGACCTGCAGCAGCATCTCCTAGCGGCATTTCCATGGTAACCGAATCTGGAGCTGAGGGACTTCATGCATTTCCATGACAACTGCAGCCACCAGCCACTCCGTAAGGCGGGATCAGAGGAGGAGCGGAAAGGGTGGCTCGGAAAAGACGTCCTGCTATTGGTTATCGGCTGAGACAAACGCTTACATTTCATCATGACAACTTTGCCATCAATAATGTATTCTGAGATACCTGGGGGAAATAGTTGTTTACGCTCCATCTGCAAATGACTTTTCATTATGCCAAGAAAATTGGATGCAATCCAGAATAAATGAATTCTCAAAAACTGATGTTTTCTCTTCTTACGGAAAGACAACCACAGCCAAGATTTTCTCTTATTATAATCATAGGCCTATATTTGTGATCAATAATCAATTAATCTTTTTATCTTATTTTTGATGACACACAAATAACTTGGATAGTCTTTGTTCCTTTGTTGTTCTAATTCTAAGCAGATGCACTAAAGATGCCAGTTCTCTCTACTGTAACTTAATGTCAGTGTGGGAAGATTGAGCTTAAGATTTGGGTTTTGTAAATCACATAAACACGACATGTGATTCAAAGATTATTCTCCATAAAAATGAATAATGACCGACATATGAGATTTACTGATATGTGCAATGTCTTATGCACTGCAGATGAAATATGATCTTTAAGCACATGGTTTGGGTCTGATCATGGTTTGGGTTAGTATGGCTTTTACTGGCTGATATCTGATATATAACATTTCCACAGTGTCATGAGTCAGCATCCTTTAAGAGGTTTACTGCAAAGTCTTGATTGCAGCTACTGAACATGAAGAGAAGGATTGTATACTGCCCTCTGCTGTTTACTTCAAAGCACAAACAATATTTTACATTATATTGCCTTCACAGATGTTATGCTAGGAACTATTTTATAAGAAAAATAAAAACAGTCGTATTCAAATTTACACAGCCATATTTTACATTACATTTATATTAACTAGTGTTGCGCTTAGGATAATGTAGAAACATTACTTTCCTGTTACAAGTGACATATTGTCTCTGTTATTTTACCATTTTATTGATTGTCTGCTCTGGAAAATCTTCTCAGCTGGCTGTTAGATTACTTACAATATGCTCGATATTTTGTACATTTGGTACATTTCTAGTCTCATCTGATATTTCCTATTGTTTAGATGGCTCACTGCTTACTGGAAATTCTCACAAGTTCTTTTGTATAATGTATTTTTCTTACCACACTCATATACTGGTAGGTTTTAAGTAGTGGTCTTTTACTATCGATTACCTTACTACACTGAAGACTTTGAACTCTGCAGCTCCTTCAAGGTTTGTATTTCGTTTGAAAGACTTCTTGTCCATGGTTACTCGTCTAGTTGTGTGTGTCACATTTGTATTTTTATTTATTTATTTTGGTTGACTGCTATGTAGTCATTATGTCAGCAGCCTCCCAGCATGGCCACTTCTGATCACCCTCCTACTTCTTTATTATGCAGTGACAAGTTTTTTTTGCTCCTCATTAATGGCCCTAATGCTTTGACAGACTTACTGCACAGATACCATGTAGCCTACCTGTTTGCTTTGAAATTTAAAAAAAATAATTTTTTAAATCATCATTTAATTTTTTTCTACATGCTACTTACAGGCTAATCTGAACATAATTTGGGCATTCTCATCTACATGTCATTGTAATTGTCAGTAAGGTGATCTGTGTGTTGTAATATTTGGCAAGAGTCAAAGGCATTTGTTCGTATCCTTTTTTAACATTCACTGATCTACATGTGGGGAAAAAGAGCGTTATCCATTAAATGTAATAGCACGGTTAGTAGGCTATTTTTGTAAATCTGGAGCTTTCAACTGAAATCGAACAGACGCGTTTACATACATACATCAGTGAAAAAAATAAACACTATCATTTGACTCTTTAGTATTCCTATGTGTTTTGAAATGTGCTCCTATGAATCAACATGCGCGCGCATATCAAAAGATGCCAAGGCACCGTCAAGTGACACCCATGTATCCCACACACACCCCCCATCATCTTCATAGAGATAGTCGACTCGCACCTTTCCTTTCCTTTCCTTTCTTCCAGAAACAGACAAGCCTGCGGTTTAGCACAGGATCAGTTTTTCAGGTAATGGGCTCATTTTTGTAAGCTGTCGCCATCGCTGTGACTTGCATATTGTGCTTCCAGCGCGATGCTTTGTGACCGGTGGACGAAGTGCTTTAATAATCTGTGTATAACAATGGTTCCTCGTGTGAGCACAGTGTCGAGAGGATAACGCGTCGTTGTATTTATTACCCGATGCCGAGACGCCAGGGAATGTTAGCTGTCATGTGCTTGATAAGAAACATGGTGTATGAGGGATATGTTAAAATATTATTTCGGAAATGCCGAAAAGGCTGAAGTAAGCTGCCATCAATCGTTGCTATCGACATTGTGTCATCTCATATGTTTGCAGCCGCTAAACCAATGAAATGCATGATGCAACACAACACATGATGATGATCAACACAGAACTAAAGCAGGTTTATGGGTCACAGCAGGTTTCCTGTTTGATAAGGACATTTCGGGAAGATTTAAAACATTCTGTCAGACAAACACATTTAAAACTGCATTATGCATTAACAACATAAATGAATACGTTTTAAGATATGCTGGAATGTAATTATGACAGGGTTAATCTGACATACAAGCCTTGTGCGTCTTAGTCTCTGAATTGAATTATGATATTTCTACAGATATCCTCTTTTCAATGAGTTGTAACCTATATGTGTGTATATGTAGCCTATGTAAAATACAGCAAGGTGAAGCTGAAAAAAAAGGCCAAAATAGGCCTTTTCATTATGGAAATAAAAGGAAAAATAAAGTGACTGGATTTTATTTGATGTATTTAAAAAAAAACATATAGGAAGATAGCAAAAGTGGAAATCAACATTGTGAAAGTTATTTTAAAACAAATATGAAAATCTCAAATGGCACCTGGTTGTATAATGAAAATAGGATTAAACAAATAGCCTACTACAGATAACTAAAGAACCAGCTCCCATATCATTTGACCCTAAGTTTGTTGTAATTGTTATTGTTGTAATACTAATACTAATAATGATAATATCAGCTTAAATATCAAAGTGGAGCTCCCAGATCGAACAATATTCAATTGAATGAATGAACAACAACAAAAAAGCTTATCTCAGGATACATGACTTCTCTCAAGAGATTTTAGCTAACCACTGAGCTAATTGCAATCACAGATAGCCACTGCTTTATCTCTTGTAAGTCGTGTGTTGATTTTGTCTTAGGCTACTGGGGCTCTGCTTTTAGTGGGCGTGATTTGATACAGTATCTTAACTTTGCGATAAACCAATGGCGGTTGGATAAATGGCTGAAGCAAGTTTCAAGAAACCCATTACTAATAATACTCTTACAGTTATAATTACGTTTTTTCTTAATTTAAGGCTTTTTGAAGATGGGCAATGGTAAATAAAACACGAAAAGATCCACTGCGGCCTTTAAACATCTGCGCAATTCCAAGTCTCGAGTACAAAACCCCGCCTTACCCTTCTCTCTCGGCCAATCAAAACACGTTTTTTTAGCCGTTCGGTTGAGTCAGGAACTTTGATGCCCAATCAACGGCGAGTATTCCTGCAGGGCTTTTGCCGCGAAGTAAAAGCTTTCGCTAATGTTAGGCTGTGAAAGTGTACAGAAGTTCTGTACGTGCACTCACTGCACTGTAAAATGCAACACGTTCGCTGAGATGAATTAACGCCTACCAGGGATCCAGCAAGTAAGATCGCTACTTTTCCCCGCTTTTTTTTTTAAGGTCATAGCTGCAGTGCTTGCTAGCTAACGTTACCTGCATCATCGTATGCGCAGTCTCTCCGTGACAAAGCTGTGGCTTTTCGTGGGAAAATTCGCTTAATCCACGTGTTTGGCTATTTGAGTTTTAGGAAATCGTTTGTGCATTTCTTAGTGTTGTTTAGTTGTATAGATTTTACTTCTGGGATTATTTGCATTGAGTTTACTTGTAGTCTCGTGCAGCCAAGCAGCAGGAAATCTCGTGATTAAAGATCGCCATTTGTATAAATGAAATAAATTTTTTTATGTACAACTTCTTGGTAAACATGTTCTGTCAAAGATGCATGAAAGTATTACCTTAAACACATGCACACGTGTTTGCTTTAATATCCAAAATGCTGTAGACTGACATGAGATAAAGGCCCTGTATACAGCTTTCAAATAATATCTGTTTGTTTCCTCCTTCTCCTAAATTACGTGGAGCGAGTCGCCACTTTGTGGGCGCCGCCATGTTTACATCACATGACCAAGCCCAAATACAAAACGAAAAAACAAAGCGAGATTCGAAGAAAAATATGAAGAGCATAATTTTGTCTTTCTACTGTTGTGCTAGCAAAATTAATTTACATTAAAAGCTGCAGAATTAAATACTTTTTGCATCAATTAATTAATTGTTATTTTCTTGTTTACCAATGTAAAGCTGCTTTGAAACAAGCTGTACTGTCTAAAACACTAGCTTGACTAAAGTACAAACTAAAGTAAAGTTAAAACTTCAAAATACTTGCAGAAAATCAAGAAACACATGACCAGCATTTCTCTAGAAGTTGACAGAGTTACTAATAATAACAATAAAAGTACAAAAAAAATATGTAAAGTATATACATAGCTTTCAGCTTGTACACAAGGTGATTTACGATGCATAAACATAAAAATACATCTAAACAAAACCCCTGCCAAACACATAACCTTATTTAGTTTATATTATGAAATCATGTACTTGGATACATGAGTGGGTTTCATCTGTCGTCTCTGTGTTCTAACCCTCCTGTTTGATCTCTGTGTATGTAGACATCTGCTAACCCTGTCCCATCCTTATGGATCCTGGTGAGAGTGATCTTGATTCAAGTTTTCCTCAGACAGAAAACCCCTGCCTCATAGTTGAGGACTCCCAGCCTGACAGCGTGGCCCTGGAGGACGATCCGGACACCAGCTACTGTGCCCTTCTCGCCCGCCGCCTCTCTAACCTGCAGCCCACATCACAAAGCCCTGTGCTGGTGAGGCATCACAAGCCATAGCAGCGTGTGTGTTTTCTCTATAAAGACTCTATGAAGAAAATTGATATTGAGTCATCATGCCTTTGCAGGAGCTAATTTCTTCCCCTACTAAAAGTCGTTGTTTACAAAGTGACAGTCAGACTGATAAGAGTGACACTACAGCCCACTCAGGTGAGTAAATGAACTTGTGAACTTATGAGATTTCACTTATTTGTTTATTGAAAAAGGGGTTTTGATTTGTTTCAGACAATTCGCAGTCCGACCCGGGTTCAGCAGCTACAGAGCATAGTCAAGTTTTTGAAGTTCACTCTTATCCAATCTCAAAAAGGTACTAAAAATATTGAGCTGCCTTGACACCTTTTACAATTTCCATGCAGAGAGAAATATTTCATTTTACTAAAAAGCTTTAATTTTGTTTTTTATCCGCTGTCTTTGTTTGTAATTGTGTTTGTGCAGAAGTGTTACAGAGCACATGGAGTCTGAGGCTAACTCCACCACACACTGTACAGAGACACATGGTAAGATTTCAAAACAATAGTGTTTTTTTTTTTTTTTAGAATTATTTGTGTACTACTGTGATATTCATTAATATTTTGAATTAGCATTCGTTTTATATTTTTCATTTTCACTTTAATTTTAGTTTGTTTCAATACTTTAATTTTGTGCTTTTGTGGTATTAATTAGTTTTGTATATTTCTCTTCGGCATTAATTTATTTTTATTATTATTAATATAATTATTAAATAACTGTTTATTTAATGATT
Source organism: Sinocyclocheilus anshuiensis (assembly GCF_001515605.1). NCBI lineage: Eukaryota > Metazoa > Chordata > Actinopteri > Cypriniformes > Cyprinidae > Sinocyclocheilus > Sinocyclocheilus anshuiensis. The sequence continues at coordinate 485,532 of NW_015546151.1, read as the reverse complement.
TAATTAACTTGTTTATTTCAGTTTTAGTAATTTTAGTGCTTCAATTTAAACTGATTTCAGTTTTTTATATAATATTTCTCTGTTATTTCAGCTTCATTTCAATTAGTTTTCGTTAACTATAACAACACTAAAGCACTATGGCCATTCATTTCATATGATGCTGCCTCCCAAAAGTGTTAATAAAATACATTATTAATAGAATAAATGAATGTTTGTGTTAATCTGATCACAGATGAGATGTCTCAGTTCGGTCTCTTGGAGCTGTCGGAGAGCCAGGGAGTCTTTGAGGAAGATGAGCAGGATGGAGCTCCTGCAAATAAAACAAACAGTCAGAAACCAGCCAGCCAATGTATGTTTACATTTTTACTGCAAACTATTGATCTGCTACCCTTTCATCAAGTTTTTTTTAAATTGGTTTCTGGTCATTTTTTCTGTCAGGTGGATTGAAGAGTTCAGAAAGAACATCATCCAATCAAGATGGAAATTCTTCAGGGCAAGAATCTTTTTCAAAAGCATTGAAAACTCAAGATTATTATTACGGCCTCCATGATTAACTAAGTGTGACAGTTGTCAACATGTCCGTTGTGCAATGCTGAATCAGAGGCTTTAAATTAGTTTTCACTAATGAAGCATGACATTTTAAGAAATATTTTTTGTCGTTATTGTACAGTTCTAACTAATAATAGTTTGTCCTGTTTTTAGTTTGACTTCTAATTTTCTTGATGATATTGTAGGTCAGAGGTCAGTTCAAGCTGCCCTTCGAAGCCTCAGGATGGGGAAAGCAGGAAGCTCAGTATTCAGGCTATACTGCACTCTCAATTAACTGACAGTCAAGAAGATGAAGAAGATGTGCTTGCTTCGTCTCAGGATGACATGTTTGAAAAGGAGAGAAATGGTGTGTAGACCCAAATGATTCCACTTATTATCTGTTATTGTCTAAATATGTTTTTTGTTTAGTTTATTGTTGTAATAGAATCATGTTCACTATAACAGGCACCAAGGCAGACAGCAGTGTTACAGAGCTTGACAGAGAACACCGGCCGACATCCACACCTGCACATAGTCTTCGCTTGCTTCATCTGTCTGGACAGGGCACACTTGTACAGGAGAGTCTTTCACAGTAAGTGGTTATTCTTAGCATGATTTATTGACACGTTTTCTTTAGGTTGGAGGGTAAAATTATGAACCTATTATTTTATGGATTATAGAAAAAGTAAAGAATATTAAATTATGATATTCCAATATCTAAATATATAATATATAAATAGTAATATATAAATATAGTAATATATAAACTTACTTGACTCTTCAGCTTATAGTTTACCCACAAATGTAAAATTGTCTTGATTTTCTCAGTTAAGAATGTTAATGATTTTGATGACAAAGTTTTAATCCCATTTTGATTTGATCGGTTTCTCTGTGTACACTGAAAAGGTTAATTGTGGAAATGGATAACTGCCTATTTTTCTGTCATTTCTTTAGGCAATCTGTTGACTTTGTGGCTGCCACTCAGGACAATTTAAGCCAAACACCTTACATTGTCCCAAATTCACCCACAGAAAAAGAGCAGAGTAAGCGTGTTTGACATACAGATTAGGCTTATGTGATGTAAAAAGGTTTTCAGACGCATTCCTAAATGATTCCCTTTAGATTATAATGAAGCTGCTGCATCCCCAATGGACACATCAGCGCCCCCTGAGGACCAGCCACCAGGGAGAGAGGAGGAGCCAATGGACATGGACCCCTGCCCCAAACCACAACCCACAGCCTCCACTCCAGTGTCCCAGAATTCCCCTGGATTTGTTCTAGAGAAAAGCCTCTCTGTCCCCAGCCAGCCTGAATTCTCACATGTAGGCATCAATTATTCAGGTGTACACATGTGGTCACATATGTCGAATTTCAATAGAAATCCAAATTATTAGGAATTTTGCGTGAGGGTGAAAGATTTTACCATGCAACCATGCAGATTTTTGGCAAACGTTAACCAATAGAAAGCCGTTCAGTTTGAAAGAGACTTCTGTATGAGCTGTGCTTCATATATTGCTACACTACTGACAATAGAAAATGGACCTATTTTGCTGAAATTTTGCTAATGTGACCACACCTTAACTATGTGTTACAGTTCATAGCATTCCACTTAAACATATCTGCACATCCTTTTGTTGACAATGTATTTTCCATGTTTTCTCAATGTAGGACGTGTTTATTTCCACTCCAAGTCTTGAACCTGTGAACAAAAGTCAAGGGTCTGAGAACTCAAAGAAGTTGCCTCATCAAAACAACCCATCAGCAACCGAGTCAGGATCGCCCAAGCAGACCGGCCCAGCGGAGCAGCTAAAAAAGTCTTCAAGCAGCGGTTCACATCCCTCTGAGGTGGCTGAGTGCTTTCAGTTGGAGCTCGACAGTGAAAACAGCAGTTTTGCTCAGAAGACACAGTTGTTCGTTGTGGAGGAGGATAGCCAAGCCACACAGATCGTGGAAGAGGAAGGAACTGTTGGTGCGGACAAGAGCAACTCAAACCCTAAACACCATTCCCAAAATGCAAGCAAGAATGTTACGGACCCTGAGCCTGTTACAACATCAAATTCACAAAGCCTTTCCAGGGTGCTTGACTCAAAAAGTACAGAAGACTGTAACCCCTCTCAAAAGCTCTCGCAGGTTGTTAATGTAGGGAACCAGAACATAAGCGCTTCTCCAGGTGCGACTCCTTCCCAGCTTGCCGGTGCAGAGTGTGTTTCGGACACCCCTAATGCACCACAAACAAGTAAAACCACAGTCGCTGACTGTTCACAAGCCTCGCCATCAGCTGACAGACCCATAAGTCCTGTTCTTGTCCCCCAACAGTCTCTGTCTCAGTCAGTCTTAACTGTTTCGTGCCAAAAGAACACCGAGAAGGAAAAAGAAAGTGTTAGTCAAAGCCAGAGACTCAGTCAGCCCATGACACACAGCCACAGTGTTGTTACAGACAGTGTTAGAAATACCAAAGAGGAGGAGCGGATGGATGAAGGTGAGATTCAGAGAGAGGTGACAGGTGATGACACTGGGATAAAGCTGGGCTTGTCTCAGAGCCAGGTGCTTTCTCCAGAACCCATGGAGGAGGAGAATGGAGAGGAGGAGAAGGAGAAGGAGATATCCCAATGTGAACCCAGCAGAGACGACCACTCCAGTAAAGAGGAGAGCTTCAGTGTCATGGTGCTAGAAGAGAGCCAGAGGGTCTCTCAAGAGAAAGTGAAGGATGGGAGGTCACAGCCGTTCATAAGCTCCTCGCAACCTGTGAGGGGCTCTGTGCAGGACAAACGTGAGGCCACGGCAAAGATCTCAGGGTCTCAGCCGGCGGGATCAACTGAGGTTTCACCTTTACAGCTCGAGAGAGCCAAGTCCCAGAGCACACAGCCCAGTGATGCAGGACAGCACAAAAAAAACTCAGACAATGCCGCCAACAAAAGTCTGAGCGACAGCTCTGGAGGTGGGATTAAGCCTCAAACAAGTGATCTATTATCCCTGCTGATTATGTAACCGGTCTTCAGTAAATCCAACTAGCTGTTTTCTGTTTCTTTCTTTCCTGTCCAGAGCTTCCGTTTCACTTTACATTGCCCAAAGAGGGCGAGCTGATCCGCCCAGCAGTGAGTGCAACTCCTCCACAGATTAGTCAGCTGAAAAAGACACCGAGACACAGCACTCCTATTGGTGGGTGTCCCTTTCTTTTCGTTGCATAACATATTTGTGTTTAAATATCAGTATGCTGAGATGAAACTGCACACCCCTCCCTCTTAACCTTCCTGTCCTTGTTGTGGTGAACCATTTTTCTTTTTCTTCGTGCCTTTTTGATGTTTTGTAGAGATGACCTCGTTCTCAGAGCCGTCGGAGGCCGACGTTACCAGGGAGACGACAATGGCGACCAGTGAGATTTCGGTAGAGGAGAGCAGAGAGGGCGAAGAGCCAGCAGCAGTGGAGCAAGATGGGAAACTGAGTCTCAGGATGAAACTGGTGACACCGGTGGAGGAGGGCAGCTCGGGATCAGAACATTTCAGCCTGCAGAGTAAAAGCCGTTTTTTTTTACTTTTTTTGATGTTGTTGATTTTGACACATTGACATTTCCACTCACCGTCTTACACCAAGAACACATGATAATATAATTATCATGTATAATTGAAATAACATAATTACAATGATATACATTTAAAAGTATATTATATTTATTAAAAAATATATAATTAAAAATATTATAATAAAATTAAAATATTACAATTACCCATATATGTAATTTTTTTAGGGATGCACCGATACCACTTTTTCCAGTACTCGCCCGATACCGATACTTTTATTTTTAGTACTTGCCGATACCGAATACCGATACCAATATTTTATTGCATTTGTAAATTTTTTAAATATTGGGTACAGAAACCAAAAGAGTATGTATAATGTTAGTTGGTTAACTTCATTTATCAAATAGATACAGTCAAACCAAAATTTATTCAGACACCTTCAACATTTCTCACATTATCACA
>NW_015546151.1:464578-480866 GCF_001515605.1 Sinocyclocheilus anshuiensis | reverse complement strand
GAATTGCGCGCGTGCTCTCTCTCTATCTCTCTCTCTCTCTCCCTACCGTTAAGTAACTTGTGCATTGTTTTACTTACTTGTTTATGACATATCCGACGGAACTACAAACTTTCCAGTGATGTCTGTGAGAAAGGTATATTCACTCGACAAGCTCGCGCATCTGCGCCGCCGCGCGCTCAATCCACTCAGTGCGCTTTGTTTATCAGCTCGTGCACATCAGCTATACAGACGTTAATACTGAAAGTTTAACATTATATTCATTGCATACATATACTTCATAGACATCCTTAATCTCTTATAACTCCATTCTGCTGTCTGTTGTTCTGTTGTCGGTGTTTCTTTGTATGAATATGGCACTGATCACATGTTGTGTGGTATCGGCGTTAGGTATCGGGGCATTTTAACGAGTACGAGTACGAGTACAGGAGACCAGTATCGGGCCCGATACCAGTATCGGTATCGGTGCATCCCTACATTTTTTTCATAGTTTTTTATTAGTTTCAAACATGGTTATATACTGTAAGATGTAATGAATTAAATGAAGTGAGTGAGTAAATAAAATGAGTATTAAGTTAGTAAATACTAGTACTCTTTTTAAGTGGTCTAAAGTTTAACCCATTAAAGGGATAGTTCACCCAAAAATGAAAATTCTGTCATCATTTACTCACCCTCATGTCGTTTCAAACCTGTATGAGTTGCTTTCTTATATTGAACACAAAAGAAAATATTTAGAAGTTTGCTGGTAATCAAACAGTTGGTGGTTGCCATCGACTTCCATAGTATTTTTTTTTCCTACTATGGAAGTCAATGGCAACCACCAACTGTTTGATTACCAGCAATCTTCAAAATATCTTCTTTTGTGTTCAACATAAGAAAGCAACTCATACAGGTTTGGAACGACATGAGGGTGAGTAAATGATGACAGAATTTTCATTTTTGGGTGAACAATCCTTTTAAGCTTGATTTTAATGCTTCCCCAGAACCACCATTAACAGATGAGGAAGGATCTGTCTCCAAGGCTACCACTGTTGCCATGGATGTAACCAGGTAACCTGCAGTGGTTGCTATGCAGAAGCTTATCTGTGGGATGGATTCATTTTTCAGCTGTCACTCAGAGCTGCTGATTCTCGGCCTTAGTCATTTTAACACATTTGTAATAAGGATCCTTTTTTTATTTCATTTAAATACAGGACAGAACTGCAAATTTTAGTTTTCATTGTTGGGAAATCATGTGGTTTATTATTTCCCTGTTGTTGTCTGTTTTTCAGTCCTTCTGTGTTCAGTCGTGTTCGGGAGGCCCACAGGCAGGTCCAGGTAGAGGATGATGAAGAGTCCAGTGATCCTCCGCTCAGGTATCACACTCCTGTAAAATAAGAAAATGTCACACTTTAAATCACCACTAGCTGTTCATTAGAGATAAAAGTATATGTTTGTGCAGTTCTATTTAAAATAGTATCATGCTTGTTTGCTAGGTATCTTGAATTATATGCTCTCACAGGGCTGTACAATGAGCATTTGCAACTGAAAATTACTGTGTGCAAATGTAAAAATAATTTGTATGCACCTGGTCAAAACATCATAACATCAGGATCAAAATCCAGTTGTTGTTATTAATCCCTAATGCATGTTGTGTACAGTGTAGAAAGCCCAGTTAATTATAATGTTGTGCTGAATTTAAGGCATAGTGCGTCAATGCATATTGTAAAATACATATTTTGAAATTGGGAGTGGGGGGGGTCTCTCAGCACTTTGTGCTTTCAAATAAATAAAAAAATGCTGTTCTTTTATGCACAAGCAGCTCATGATACTGTGTTTTCAGTGCTGCTCGGTTTGCAATTAAAGGGATAGTTCACCCAAAAATGAAAATTCTGTCATTAATTACTCACCCTCACGTCATTCCAAACCCCGTAAGACCTTTGTTCATCTTCAGAACACAAATTAAGATATTTTTGATTAAATCTGAGTGCTTTCTGACCCTCCATAGACAGCAAGGTTCTACCACGTTCAAGGCACAGAAAGGTAGTAAGGACATTGTTAAAATAGTCCAAGTGACATCAGTGGTTCAACCGTAATTTTATGAAGCTACGAGAATATTTTTGTGTAAAGAAAATGAAAATAACTTTATTCAACAATTCTTCTTTTTTGTGTCAGTCTTTGACGCACGTTCACGAAAGTACCACAACACATGGGTGCACATTCCTCTGCTTGTAAACAATTTGTAATAAGACTCAATTATAAATCAGTTGTGAACTGTAGAGAAGCCTTAAGGTCTTCCTGTAGTTTTTTGCAAATTCAAAGCTCTATTGTTTAATGTTTAAAAATGAAAGAAACAAAGACAACCATGAATATTTGTATTTTAATTTACTATTGTTAGTGAAAGTGTAATCAAAATATATTTGTTTATCAGATGTTCATAAGGAGATCAGTGCTGCTTTTGGAGGGGCATGAGTGCTTCTAAACAACAAGCATAAAGCCCTGTCTCAAGTCACTAGACTGCATAAGAATAGTCTTGGGCACAACTGACCTTGAATTCTTTTTTGTTGAAGTTATAAATAGAGTTCCCTTGGTGTTGGATATCTTTAGAAACCTAAAATAGGTTTGATAGTGCCACTCCTGCCTGGTCAGGGCTGTAGAGAGCCGTACAATGGAGCATGACCCATTTCCACAGCTCAAGGTTGGGATGTTTTTGGTTTTGTTTTGGTCTTTGTCTTTGTCCTGGGTTCCTCAAGGTGTTCTCCTGGTGATCCTGGTAGGGCTGCAAACTTGAAATAAACCAAAATCACAATAGAGCCTTCAAATGTAAAGACTGTGATTTAATTAAATAAATACATGTACTGTGTGTTTCAGAAGAAAGCGTGACACAGTTTTTTCATACATGAGTGACTCTTGATCTGGTGTCTTCAGTGTCTCAGAGCAGATTGGTTCACAGTAAATGCTGCTCCGCACAAACTCATCTCTGAATTTGGGTTGCTTATAACATAAAACAAAATCTTCCCAAACTTGTAAAGCTTGATGTTTACTTTTTTTTTTTTTTTGATTGGACAGTAAGTTTTTGACAGCGAAGTGGGAGAGAGAGAAGGGGACGTGATTGGAAAAGGTCCACGAGTCGGGACTTGAGCTCGGGACACCCGACGTGCAATGGCACTATATGTTGGCACACTGCCCATGAGGCTATCAACGATGTTTAATGTTTAAAGGGGGTCATATGACGTTGCTAAAAAGAACATTATTTTGTGTATTTGTTGTAATGCAATGCGTTTATGCGGTTTAAGGTTCAAAAAACACATTATGTTCCACATAATGTACATTATTGCCGAATTCCTCAAGCATGTGATGGAAATGTTACGCCCCTTACCATATTGTGATGCCATGTCCCGGCGAGACAAGACAAAAACAATAAAACCCATTATAAACAAGGCATTTGTTGCATCCAGTGGGGACATAATTACTGATTATAATGACTTATACTGTCTTTTTACTCGTTACGTTGTGTATCGCGTTGCGTAAACATAAAACCATGTCTGCATTTGTGATCGGAGAAATGACAAACAACAAGCGCTACTCTACACTGCTCAAAACTCGTGTTTGAATCGTCAGTGGCAAATCCTTTAAATATGAAAACGTACTTACAGACTGTGAGTCAGAAGCGCCAGACTGTCCTTGCAAAGTTGGAATTGCCCCACTTTATAGAAACAGACACCGGCATTGTAGGCTACTCTCACAGGAAACAGTCCTCGTCCTCCGTAAAATGCGCTGCACACATCTGAATATTTGGGTTGAACTGTTCCGGAACAGTGTTGTAAATACAACTTAACCACTGATTTCTAGTTGTGTCCTGTGTCCTTGGAAGGCCAAACAAAGTAGTTTCACTTTCATAACGAAACACACAGCGTCTCCACAACATGGCGGCGGCAGCAACAGTGAGAATAAAAGTTGCGCCTTCTTTCTTTGCGTGAACATTTGGGCGGCGTTATGCAAATCTTCCCACATCGTGACGTAGACATGTGGGGGCGTGTTAGAACGAGACGTTTTAGGTAGGCTTGGTTGACTCTTAACTTTTATAAAGAATATCTCTTTGGATTTGAGACTTTAGTCTTTGCAACTTTACAGATCTTCTTTATGCACCAAGAGCTTGTAACACTCCAAAGAGAAAGGAAAAATTGAAATCGCATCATATGACCCCTTTAAAAATGAAGAAATTAAAAAAGCCATAAATCACAAAAATTTGGGCCAAATTATGCAGTCCCTCCAAAGCAAACCACCACTTTTTTTTAAAGTCACATTTTATCAGAAAAACCACCATTAGATTTTTGTCTTTAAATCCTGCAGTCCTATTTTTGTGTGCAAGTGGCTTCACAAGTCAATAATAAGTGAAACAAAGTTATTAAGCAAGGTCATGTGCACTGTACTAAACAAATGTACTCTGTAGTCTTTCTAAAATTCTGCCTATATGTGTTTGTCTCTCCACTTCTCCAACAGGCAAGCAAGCCAGCTGTTCAGGTCCCCCAACACTAATTACTCAGGGCTGTCTCTCAAATGCCCAAAAGAAACAGTGGACAGCAGAGCCTCAGGCCGAGTCACTGAAGCTGTACCTCTGCATCCTGTTGGTGCGGGAGCAAACTCTGAACCTCTGGTCAGTGGTCTGCCCTCCCCTGCCAAAGAACAAGTGGTTCTCAGCACTTCTGACAAACCTCGAACACCTGTCCGACAGAGAGCCATGTCACAGCAAACTAGTGTGGATATCAGCTCGACCACCAGCCCACCCAGCAAAGTAAGAAAGTGTTGGTTATTTAGGATACATTTAATGATAAAGTGCCTTAACAGGTGCCACATGTTATATTTTTTATTTTTGTCTCTTGGTTTGTCAGAGAGCTGTGTCTCAGCAGACTAGTTTTGATCTGTCTGGACCGCATAACCTGTCTGGAAGGGTAAAAGATTTCAATAAATGTTCATAATGACTTATTACTTTTTGTAAATATGTTAGCAATTACAAAGAACGAGGAAAAATCCTGCACCATGTCATAGATTGCAAGAAGTTATTTAGAATGATTAAATATAAAGGGCTGTAACCTTTTAGATGTATCTTCAAGTTTTATCTTACTCTTAAAGGGAGAACCAAGTACACCAATCAGAACCCATCCAGGCCCATCATTGCGCAGACATGTTCGCACCATCCAGGAAGTCCGAACAACGGTCACTCGCATCATTACAGATGTCTACTATGAAGATGGCAGAGAGGTTGACCGCAAGGTTACCCATGTAAGAATTACATAAATTAATTACAAAAATAAGTAACACCAGTTACTTTTGTTTTCCCATTTATTGACTGACAGCTCTCTTGTCCCCATGTTGAGAGAAATCAGGAGAAAGTGCAGATGTATTGTGTGGATTGTGTAAACATGATGGTTACTGCTGTTCTAGACTAAATGTGGACATGCTGAGGCTTATTCATTAGTCATATCTGCATGAGGCTTATTCATTACATTTTTGTTGTGAAAGGGCTTTTTACCTTTGCCAAAAACAGCAGTTTCTTATATTAAAAACAAGCAAACCCAGCCAAGGTTTTAAAAATGTAAAGCAAAAGTAACATAACATTACTTTCCTTAAAAAGTAACTAATGTAATTATTTTTTCAGAGAGTAACACAATATTGTAATGTATTTCTTTTATATGTAACTTTCCCCAACACTGCTAGATAGTATTTGTCTGGCCCCATGAGGCGACCAGGTGCCGGATTCACATAAATTGACCAGATTCAAGAAAGATAAATTGTAAGAAGTTAGTAAGAATGTTTCTAAGTGCAATTCTTGAAATATTCTCAAATATTTTCTTTAAACTCTCTATTTTTTTCTCCTTGTGAAGAAAATGTCAGGCTTTGGCGCAACATCCCAATGATTTAATTTAACTTTTGGGGATTTAAGACAAGTTGGAGGTTATCCTTACTTTTATAGGTCATTTACAATGTTTATTTTACAATGATATGGCTGGAATCTTCATTTTCTATGAGGGGACATGACTTTAAAAGTATTTTAGAAGTACCATTTATTTCCTTAGGTGTAAATGTTTTTAATGTGGAAAATATTATGGAAAATATGAAGGTATATAAACTGATAATCAAACCTCTGCTGTATCTTTTCTCTAAGGAGTCAGAGGAACCCGTGGTGGATCGCTGCATCGTAGACAATGACATCTCACCCTCCCGAAGAGGAAGCTCCATGACATCAGGAGACCTGGCTGATGTCAGTTCACTCTCCTCGAAGGCCCCATCACACCACAGCTCCAGTGGGACAAGCAGCACGGGCCTGGGTCCCATCAGAATGCCAGATTTTCTAATGCCCCCCAGCCGAGGGGCCAAGTCTGGCCGGTGAGAAGTCTTCCTGTCTCTCTTTCCATTACTAACACTCTGCAGTTAACACATGAGTCTCGGTTGTAGGGAAGTAGGCGCTGTTCCGTAGAAAGTCTTGTGTGCATGTTATTGTCAATACGTTTCATTAGAGCATGTTCTCACCTTCTTGTTATTGGACATGGTATGGTTTTAGTATCTTCTCATGGCTGCTGCTCCCATACACATTTGGTCGAGGGCGTTTCAGCTGAGCGCATCCTCTCCGTGTGTGTGTTTGAACCCCAGGCGGGGGGGACGGCAGCAGCCGAGGAGTCACACTGTGGTGGTGGGGTCAGAGGTGACGGATGCACGGGGGTCTCGGGTCACCACCCAGCTGAGCCCCCGTGGCCGTGCCCGGCGGGGAAGGCCTCCTTCCCGCAGCCCGCTGTCCAGGTGAGGTGCTCTTGGATAGGCTGGCAGGGTCCAAGACGCTCTTTGTATTAGACACTAATTTATAGCCACTGTTTTTAATCATCTTGCATGACCCTTGTTCCTTTTTTCTCCCAAGTATGACTAATGACTAATGACTTAGTCATTAGTATTATTTCCCTTTGTAGCACATGGATGAGCTCTCTGTTTCCATTATTAATGGGTGTTGTGATGCTCATTGTGTCACTTTTTTGTTTTTATTCTCTCTCCATCACCTGCTAATACTGACTCTCAGAGGTGGCAGAACAGGACAGAGAGGTGGTGCCCATGGCCAGGGTGCATCATCCTCAGAAGAGGAGCACTTTGCCCAAAGGCATGTCCAAGCACCGGGCAGCCCAGTAGAGCCCAGTGCTACAAGCCGCTCTGAATCTCTCAACACTACCTCCCCAGATAACAGCGCTGGGTCCAGCAGTTTTGTTGGGTTGCGTGTGCTGGCCAAGTGGTCATCCAACTCGTATTTCTATTCTGGGAGTATCACTCGAGACCTGGGAGAGAACCGTTTCCGCCTTCTGTTCGATGACAACCAGGAGTGTGAAGTACAAGGAAAAGACATCTTGCTCTGTGACCCCATTCCTGTAGAGACGGAAGTCACTGCCTTAACCGAGGAGGAGTACTTTAATATAGGTAAGCAGGACCAAAAAAACATTACTAGGGATATAACGATGCACACTGAGCCATCTGAAAATCAATACAAATATGTGATGATTTAAATCGGTTGAGATGTTAAATGAGTCGCGATACGGTTGGGGGTGGGAGTTTATATGAATGTGTTTCTGAGTGGAACTGACTCTCTTTAGAAAAGTTTAGATGGTATTTTCTTTTCCTCTTGCCTCTGCATAATGCATATTACAGTAGTGTTCATAAGCGCTCTGTATCGCTGCTGTTCCATAAGCGCCACCTGCTGGCAGAGTGAATTGGTATCTCATTTAGCCCGTCTGCTGTTTCTGTTTCATGCAGAGATGCTTTATGTGGTATAATAATTTCACATTACTGAATTCAGAAATGTATCATTTTGAAATGATACAATCTAATTTAGATTAAAAACTGCTCATGTTGCATGTATGCAGCATCTTTGTTGGGGTTGTGATTAAAATACAGTGGTTGCATATAAATTTAAATGGAAAGAGCACTGGTAAAACCTTAGCTTGTTTATATGAAGAGATTTCTTTTATTTGAGTTATTTATTTATTTACTGATTGATTTGGGGTTTGTTTTAAAATTTCAATTTACTTGTGCTATTTAACGTATATCAGTTTCACAATGAAATGTGCAGCTTTTGTCCAAGCAATAAGAAGGGCACCTTTTCATTTATAATTTGTCATAAATCTCATTTTGGTAAAAAAAAAAAAATTGTATCATGTAATCAGTATCGTGAATCGTATTGCATTATGAGTTGAGTGAATCGTTACATCCCTAGACATTACAGAACCATTACCTGTCTGTCTGTCTATATATCATTCTTTCTGTCTGTCTGTCTGTTATTCTATCTTTGTTTATATATGTCTCTGGCTTTTGTGTATGTATTTTTTTTCTTTATATCAGCCTGTCTCATGTCTATATATCTTGCTGTCTGTCTTTCTGTTTTTTGTGTACCTTTCTGTCTGTCATTCTGTGCTTGTCTGTTTTTCCTGTCTGTTCTTTATTTGTCATTTTATCTGTCTTTGTCTGTATATCTTTCTGTCATTCTATGTATATTTGTCTGTCTGCCTGTTGTTCAGTCCACCTTTGCCCATCTTTATATGTATCTGTCTGTCTGTTGTTCTATCTACCTTTGTCTACTTCTATCTTTTGAAAACGTGCATTATCCATATGATGTTTTTAGCATTATGTTCTAATGATTATTTAGTTATTTTGTGTCAAAATGCAGAAAATAATAAAAAACAAACGGGTAAGGAACATTTAAACAAGTAATCCATTATATTTGGGGGGAAAAAACTATAATGTGGGGAAAAAAAATATACTGATTCTGTGTCTCTGGTGTTCAGGTGTGGTGAAGGGTCATAAGACTCAAGGCTCTGAGTTCCTTTACTGTGTGGAGAAAGATGGTCAGAGTAATTGGTACAGCAGAACGTCTGTGATTCTCAGCATGGAGCAAGGCAACCGCCTGAGGGAGCAGTATGGACTGGGACCCTATGAACCATCTACACCCCAAACCATGGCCTCTGATGTCAGCCTTGGTGAGTCTTCAACTGGCATGTTTGAACCTGTGAAAGTGGAAACAAGTTCTGGATCCAGGCTAACTATGGAAACAAACATCTATAATATAATGAAATACTTGAAATGTACATGATGCTTGCACAAATTTGGATTTCATTAGAATATTAATTGCCTCTGCTTTTTAACTTAAAGGGATAGTTCACCCGAAAATGAAAATTCTGTCATTAATTACTCACCCTCATGTCGTTCCAAACCCGTAAGACCTTTGTTCATCTTCAGAACACAAATTAAGATATTTTTGATGAAATCTGAGTTTCCAAGAGTTAGTAAGGACATCGTTAAAAAAGTTCATGTGACATCAGCGGTTCAACCGTACTTTTATGAAGCTGAAAGAATACTTTTTGTGAGCAGAGAAACAAAAATAATGACTTTATATTATAGTAAAATAATATTTTTTGGCCATTTTTGAGACCACCTTCAATCAGTTATGTATTTTTTACAAATAAAGGCAGCCTTGCTGAGCAGAAGAGAATTCTTTTAAAACATTAGAAAATATTACATATCCCAATTTGAACACTATGTGTGAATGTTTTAATAAATGTATTAATAGAGCTGTTGTAATTATTATTATAATTATTATTGACTTTTTTATTTTATTTTAAAAATTCATAAAAATGTTACTGAGCAACTGATGAGTAACACAGTTTTCAGCGCAGCTCTCGGATTTCATCAAAAAATTCCTTAATTTGTGTTCTGAAGATGAATGAAGGTCTTACGGGTTTGGAACAACATGAGAGTAAATAATGACAGAATTTTAATTTTTGGGTAAAATATTTCTTTAATGGTGTAAAGAATCTACCAGCAGAGGCTAACTAGCCTTCTTTGTCACACAAGTTGAAATGGCACTAGTTTTGTCGCAGTTGGCATCACGGTGTTATTTTGTCCTCAGATAACCTGGTAGAAGGAAAGCGGAGACGCCGAGGAAACTCCAGTGGAGCAGGGACCCCTACACGCAGCTCCAGCAACAGCCCAAGAAACCCAGGGCCTTCTGGGAAACGAAAGCTCATCGGTGGTGCGGAGGATGAGAGGACTCCTGCAAAGAGAGGACGCAGGGGGGGAGGGGCCAGAGTGGGTACGGTGCCCCTTGCTGACAGACTATATTAATTCAACAACTGGACCAAAGCATTTGCTCAATTTTAGAATAATGTTTTATCGTATGCCTGATTTTATTGACTAATTTGGTCTTTTATTGTTCTTTGTTTTTAACATTTTATTCATTTTAGTGGCTATGAAATTGTTTTACGTTTATCTGTATGTGTGTTTTAAAATGAACTCAGAATGATAAACAGAATGAGTGCCTTTCTCCCCAGTGTTTCCATTGTTGTATGTAAGTGTCTAATTTTACAATATAAGACATCTGATAAACCACCTGAAGGTGTGAATAAATACTGCTTTTGATACAACTAAATGCAGTGCAGATCTCCAGCTCTAAACAGCAACTGGTATGTGGCATAACATGCTTTTTCTTTTGTGTGGGTGAGCACTCAACAGGGTAGATGGGAGTGGTGCCTGTGTTTAATTCCTCACAGTTCATTATACTTTATGGGCTCTTTGGTACACAACCAGTCTTTGATTCAAAATAGTGTTTTGAATCAAGTGTTATGCCATACTTATTTTCTTTTTGTTTCATTTGAACAGGACAGCGTATCGCTGCTTGTAACACATCTGGGAGCGGAGCAGACCTGCCCCCTGACCCTAATGACCTGGTGGCAACACATGGACCTTTGCCGGAAAACTCCTCTCTCTTTATGGGGTTTGTCTTCATGCTCACGGCATCCTCAGAAAGCGACAGAGACTCCAACGACCAGCCCAGTGATGAGGATGATGGTGAGGGGTAGAACAAATAAACACTGCATCATATGAAGCAATGATTTTAAGGCAGCTAAATTGCTGTTTATTATGTTTTGTGGAATGTGAAAAAAATTGCGTAATTATTTAGTAATACTCTTATTTAGCAAGGATACATTTAATTGATAAAAAGTGACAGTAAAGACATTTATAATGTTGCAAAAGATTTACATTTCAAATAAATGCTGTTCTTTTGAATTTTCTATTCTTCAAAGAGTCCTGAAAAAATGTTTTCACAAAAATATTAAGCAACAGTTTTTAACATTAATAATAAGAAATCTTTCTTGAGCATGAAATCAGCATATTGGAATGATTTCTAAAGAATCATATGACACTGAAGACTGGAGTAACAGCTGCTGAAAATTCAGCTTTGCATCACAGGAATAAATTACATTTTAAAATGTATTAAAATACAGGCCAGATAAAACAAATCGTAGTAATTTTTAGCAATTATTTTTCCTTTTTTTTTTTTTTTTCTCTAAAAAGTATAAATAATTACACCCATGGAAAGACTTGGAAGTGTGTGTTTGTATGTGACTTCTAAAACACTATTTCTCTCTCGTTAGAGTATGTTCAGAGAGCACCATACAACAAACACTATACAGAGAGACAGCTGGAGGCAGGTGGAGGAATGATCCTGCTTGACTTTAATGAGGAACAGGTGAGCTTATATTCAGCACGAATCGAGTTGCACAGCATACTTTTTGCTGTGTGCGCATGTTTTATGTATGTGTGTTTTCTGCATCGTCAGTGTAAAGCAGCCTATCAGAGCTTGCTGATCGCCGACCAGCACTGCCGGACCAGGAAGTACCTGCTGTGTGTGGCAGGTGGAGTTCCCTGCGTGTCTCAGATATGGGTGAGGGATTGCTGCCAGGAGAAGAAGCTGCTCAACTACAGGAACTACCTACTTCCTGCCGGTCTGGGGCCAGAGGGATGCATTGTGGAGTGGTAAGGGCTTCTCGTTTTGACATGACTCATTTTCTCATCTAATATTAAAAAAGAAAAAAAGTCAGATCCAGTCCTTACGACTGACCGTCGGCAAGCAATCCATTTGTATGTAGTAAATATCCAGTATATCTACACTAGTTGCTGTAGTAATGAGTTCAGCCTCTGTGTGATGCCAGGAGACTTAAGAGAGTAACTGTGATAGTGGAAAGAGAGTACTGAAAAACGATGGGTTACTTAACGTAAACCCGGGCTCTTTGATAACAGAGTGAGGTGTTTCACTATGGGAATCGCTTTGGGCGTGACCAACTGCGGAAGCTCCTATGACACCACATCTGTCTTTGACAGACAAGTCGACCTGTGACCTGGCTCCGCCCCACCTATATCAGTCAGGTCGACCCCTGCCAAAGTCATTATAGAGAGATTTCTTTCCGTACCTGTGCAAGAAGGGAAGTGCTGGTGAAACACTTCACTCTGTTACCAAAGAACCCGGGTTTACGTTAAGTAACCCATTGTTCTTTTTCTAACTTCGCTCGGTGTTTCACTATGGGAGATATAGACCACTCCCGGATTGCACCCATATCACTGCTATCCAACAAAACAATTAAATGGGCACCGACCTGCCGGCTCCCAGCACTGCGTGTGCTAATGATGGCTCAGACACGTCCAGTATGTAAAACCGCACAAAAGTATGTGGCGTAGCCCAACTTGCTGCTGAACAAATATCTTGAACAGAAACTCCCGAGTAAGGCACATGATGTAGCCATCCCCCGAGTGGAGTGGGCTATCAAGCCCTTAGGCAGTTGAATACCCTTGCAGATATAAGCTAAAGATATAGCATCTTTGATCCAATGAGACAGCCGTTGACGAGACAACGGTTTCCCTTTGTGAGGAGTAGCCCACGACACAAACAGCTGGTCATGAGTCCTAAAGCCTGCTGTTCTCCTCACATACATATGAAGAGCCCGTACCTGACATATGGCGCTTTTCCACTGCGTGGTACGACTCGGCTCGGTATGGCTCAGTACGGCACGGCATGGTTCGGCTCGGCATGGTTTGCGTTTCCACTGCAGTTCAGTACCGCTTTACAGGGGGCGGGATTATTCACATGTCGTTATATTTGCGCCGCCTCTACTACCACGACTCCTAAAAAAAAACTTTTTCATTCCGCATCGCCCCATCAAGCTCTCGCTGGATCCGCTCCTCTGCTATCAACGAGAGGAACGTCTGTACTTCCGCAACAGACAACAAAACTTTTTGGTTGTTAAAAAAAAGGTGCGCTCGTTCAAAACAGTTCAGTGTCGCACTGTTCAGTGACGCAGGTAGTGACGATTCTCTCCGGCCAATCTGTGATCAGCAGAGTTTACACGTCACGTTTTGGTAACGGTACGGTTCACTTGGAACCCCAACCGAAGTGGTACTAAAAAAAGTACCAGGTACTGCACCCAGTGGAAAACCCCCAAAAAGTGAACCGTACCGAGCCGTACCATGCAGTGGAAAAGCGCCATTAGTTTCCAGTCGGGGTGAATGATTGTCCCCCGAACCTGAGACAGAATGTCCCTCCTGGTTGGAATCTCTCACGGAGAGCCTTCCAGGAGAGACACCACATCCGAAAACCTTACTCAGGATGGACAGAATGGAGCTACGATTATCAGACGTACTTTGTTTTGACAAACCATCACTAGAATTCCTAGTAGCAGAGCATTTGGGGAAATATGTACAGACGCAGCCTTGGCCACTTCGGTACCATGGCATCCAACCCCAGTGGTGTGAACCAGAAGGGACAAGCCCACTTCCACTCGGCTGTACCTTTTTCATATGTACTATGCCATTTCCGGATGGAGTTGACAATATCTGCCTCTGCCCCTATCTCGACAGGATGTCTGCTCACCAATTCAGGTGCCCAGAAATGTCAACTGCATTCAGGGAGAGAAGTTTATCCTCAGCCCTAAGCATCAACATGAAAAGGGGGCCTGAATGCAGCCCATGATTTTTGTAGGTGACTACCGATGTGCTGTTCGTCCACACCAACACATGGTAGCCCATGAGGTCTGGGAGGAAGTGTTTCGATGCTAGAATCACAGGCCTAATTTCCAGACAATTTATGTGCCACAAGAGATGAGGGCCTTCCTAGTGCCCACAAGTTGGATGGCCCTTGAGAGAGACATTCATTGTGTTAGTCTTGTGAACGCAACACGCACCAAGTGAGGGACCCAAGATCAGAAGCCTGGGACTTCTCCAAATAGAAAAGGTATGAAGGTATGAAGCCCTCACTGTGTAACCCTCATTATATGCAGGGGATTGCACAAGGGGTGGAACCCCCTCCTCCTGAGCCACCACTGGATGGGCCTCATGTGCGGTAAACTCAACGGTATTACGTTGACAGCTGCAGAAATAAGAACCAAATGTTTCTGGTATTGATGGACAGAAATGGCCTGCATTGTGGTCGAGTCCCATACCACAACAAGAAAAACTGTTGTCTGTCTGAGACGCAACACACTTTTATTGTGGTTCAATCTCAAAAACCCACCTCAAGTAAGCCAGGATGACATCTCAATGATGAGCTGCAAACTCCTCCAGCTGGGCCAGTCATCTATGTAATTGAGTACACTTTGTGAAGGTGCAAAGCGATAAGGCTAGGTCAAGAGGAAGAACTCAATATTCCACCCCTAAAGCAAACCTCAGAAACACAGGAAGTTCCTCAGGTTTTTTTTGGAAAAGCTTTCCAGTTTAAGGTTGTTTCAATGGCAGAGGTCTAGCAGGGAAGAGGTGGATCTTCCATGAGGTCATTTTTGCCTCTTAGTATTCAAGTATACTCTAGTAAGGTGCCGCTTTCAGGCTTTGTTTAAGGGTACATCTTTGAAACATTTGTGTAACAGCAGACTGTGCCTCTCCTCACACTTTTACCAGATTTTACAACATGGATGTTTATCTGATTCCTGGTTCCCAGGTTTTGTCTGTCTGAACAGGTGTCAGTTTTTAATTTTTGCCAGTCTGTGTAACTATATATTTTTCACAGGCTGATAAACTGGCAGCCACTTCATAGTAAGACGCTGTGGTGTAGTGGTCCCCTAGCGTCAGCTACTGATGCAGCATCAAGTGAACCAACAAATGCTTTGGTTATGTGTGTATCCATGGGCGACATTAGGTGGGGGCAGGCGCGCCGTTGACACGGGGGACAGGGGGAGGTCATGACCTCCTCAGTTTTGAAAAGACAGCAATCGACCCCCACACTTTTGATAAGGGAAAATGATGGCGTTATTTTACTGACAAATGTCGAGAGTGCACTGTTGTAGCGCGAAAGTACATTAATTTTATGCGTGGGTGCGAATCTCTGCGCTCGTACGCGGATTTCCTTTGCTCTCGCACAAAACCGGACGCGTGCTCTCAGATATACGCTGCTCTCGCCCAGAGGGTGTGCGCGCACTTAAAACGTGTCCGTGGCAATCGCAAATCTCTCCTCTCGCTCAAAGTGTGCATATGTACGTGCTCAAACTGTGTCCTGTGCACTCTCAAATCTCTCCATGCTCTTGCGATAGAAATAAATAATTTTTGCACCTGGACTAAACGTTGTCAAAAGTTATCAACCAATCAGACTTCCAGGACTGACCGGTGAAAATGCTACGTGAAATCTAATTGGCTGCAGGGAACTGCACCAGGAATTATTTTGGCAATCAAAGATGGGTCTTTAACTTCGTTACAATTTAATAATATTTAGCAATATTAATCAAATGAATATTAGAAATGGCTAGGATTTGGGTGCTTGGGTGATTTGTACAAATAAATAACCTAGTAGTCTGTCTGTCTAACTGATTGGTCAAACCCCTCCGAGCGATTTATCTAAAAGCAACATATTACATACAGTATTGTCACGGTGCGTGTGGAGAGATGAAGCGAGGACTCAAGTGCAGGATGAATGCTTCTTTCTTTTAATAATAAAATGAAACACAAAAAAAATAAAACAACCCCAAGGGGGAAAAACAGACAGGCAGGCTAGGAACTGCACTACATGCAGACATAACACACACAATGAAAAACGACAGATCAGCACAGGATTACAGACACCAGGAGAATAAATAGGAAACCAAATGAGGAGGCTAGCGAGGGAGACACAGGTGGAGCAACTTAAACAATAATGAGGTAACAAGATGGGCAGGGCAAGACAATAGACAGGAGAGAGCACATGGCAACAAACAAACACAACACAAGCCATGTGCTCACAGAACACAGTCATCTGGTGGCCATCCTGGGCACACCCGCTGAAGACTGTGACAGAACCCCTCCCCTAAGGAGCGGATTCCAGATGCTCCACCAAAAGAAATCCCGGAGGGAGGCGGAACGGAGGTGGATCAGGGGGAGGGATGGTGGGCCAGGCCCGTGCAGTGGAAGAGGGCCTGGAGATAGAGGTAAACCAGGGTGCCAGGGCGGGACCGGCAGGGCAGGGCAGGAGGCCAGGGCGGGGCCGGCA
>NW_015546151.1:433161-462180 GCF_001515605.1 Sinocyclocheilus anshuiensis | reverse complement strand
GATCCGCTCCTCTGCTATCAACGAGAGGAACGTCTGTACTTCCGCAACAGACAACAAAACTTTTTGGTTGTTAAAAAAAAGGTGCGCTCGTTCAAAACAGTTCAGTGTCGCACTGTTCAGTGACGCAGGTAGTGACGATTCTCTCCGGCCAATCTGTGATCAGCAGAGTTTACACGTCACGTTTTGGTAACGGTACGGTTCACTTGGAACCCCAACCGAAGTGGTACTAAAAAAAGTACCAGGTACTGCACCCAGTGGAAAACCCCCAAAAGTGAACCGTACCGAGCCGTACCGTGCCGTACCATGCAGTGGAAAAGCGCCATTAATGAATTCAACTTTTGCTCCTCTGAAGAAGAGAGGGTGAAAAGCGGCAAGTTCAGTAGATGGGCACCTATATGCTGAGTCAACTACCTTAGGCACAAAAACCGGGTTAGGACGAAGGGAAACCTTAGTGAGCCCTGGAGCGAACTGCAAACATGACGGGCTAACAGACAAAGCCTGTAAGTCACTCGCACGCTTAGCTGTTACTAAGGCTATGAGCAGCACCGTCTTAAAAGAGATAAACTTAAGCCCAACTCCCTCCAATGGCTCAAAAGGGTGTTGAGAAAGTGCTTCTAGGACAATGGATAAATCCCATAAAGGAACCATCTGTCTAAATACCAGCCGTTTACGGCACACCCCTTTCATAAAACGACTTATCAAAGGGTGCTGGCCTGCCGATTTCTCGACAAAACCTACATGACAAGCTGAAATAGCTTGATACACCTTAATGGTGGAGAAAGCCTTCCCCTTATCTAGAAGATCTTGAAGAAAACATAAAATATCCCTCACTGAGCATTGAAAAGGGACAGTATGACCCTGCTCACACCATTCTTCAAAGACTCGCCATTTATTGCTATAAAGTGAGCAAGTAGAGGAGGCTCTTGCACTCTGTATAGTATGTATGACCGATGGAGGCAGACCTCTTACGGGCCAAGCCCAGAGATCTATCCTGTCTGGGTGAGGGTGGTAAATGAGACCGTACCTCTACCATCTCTGGTTTACCACCTGGGGATGGAGTTTTATTTTTTTTTACTCCCTAATATCAGTATCGGTATCGGCCCCAAAAAAACACATCGGTCGGGCTCTAGTAGACAGTACTTCATTTTACTGGTCATGTCTCAAATATTGAGAGAAAAATACTTGAAATCTAATTTGATTGTTCAGATCAAATCGCATTTCCCAAAATCTGATTGATTAAATTATAAACCACCTTCCTGAAGATTTAAAAACTGATTTCAGAAATTCTCCAACTGTTTTATGAAATTATTAAAAATTCATATTAATCTTATGCTGTTATTGTACTTGTTTTATGTTTACATAAGTACTTATATTTACTTTTATATTGTACTGTAGAATTTTGAGTGTGATGAGGCTGTTACAAAAACTGCATTATTATTATTATAATTATTACATATGGAATTGATTTGGATTGCTATTCAGACTACAAACAACAGAACATTTGTTTTTACTGCCTATCTGAACAGTCTTGCAAGCTTGAGTTCTCTTTTATGAATAAATTTTTTTTTTCTCTGTCCTCAGGCATCCTCGCTGTAACCCTTTCAAAGCTCTGAAGGTGGTGCTCATATCGGAAGATCGTGTGGATTTGTGGAACTCTTTGCTTTCCATGGGTGATGCAGCAAAAGTTCATCACTATAAAGAAAATGAAGACCTTTCTGGTGGGTAATAGTAAACTTAGTTCAATGGAAAAACATAGAGCTAGCACAAATAACTGGTGACAAAGTGATTAGAAAAACCATGTGATGTCAATTTTTCACAGACATTCCAAATGTGAAGTTTGACCTGGCAGTGACATCATCTGCATGTCCATCTGAGGAACTGAAACGTGTGGCCCCGGACATGCCTGTTGTCTCTCTGGAGTGGCTGATTCAGAGCTTGATCTGTGGAAAGTGCCTCAGCTATGACAGCAACTCTGAATTCTGTCACAACCCTTCCACATAAACCATCATTCCTCTGGTGTCTTCTCACATGTCTTTTAAATGTCCTCTGTGTTTTAGTGCATGCATTTGACTGTACATAGTTTTTATGAAATAAAAAAAAATGTGATTGTTTCACTTGTCTGTTTTATTTCATAAAGCATATGGTATTTACAAATTTTAAGTGTTCACGTTCAAGGAATAGATTTACTTCTCTAAAATGTCTTGGTTTAAGATAGACAAGAGTGCAGAAAAAGCAGGACACAAATTGTGACAATGACAAGAGTCCTGTCTTACAATAATTTAAATATACAAATCAACACACTTATTGTATTAGGCATGCTTTAATAAGCTGAAATGCACCATTGTGTGAAGTTTGCCTCAGATCTTCAGGCGCTGCATTATACCCCAAAACTGTAGGATAACAAACAACATGAGTTACATTTTTACATGAATCAGCTTAATAATACACAGCATTACACATGCCTACCTTCCCAGCGTGCCTCCTGCCTGTGTGTAGTATTTGTTGTAGTCGAGTCGTAACAGCAGCTGTGCCAAGTCAGAGTTTATCTGGTGGTTACGCACACTGGAAAGAATCTTGAAGAGCAGGAATGATTGACGACTAAAACCCTGACAAGTAATACACACACATAAAAAAAAAAAAATCATACTTTGGTAAATCATGAGATAAAAAGGTTGAAACTGAAATAAAAAGCTGACCTTTTTGTTTGACACCTTATAATTTTGTATTATGACATAAGGCTTGATTTTAAAATTATTCCAAATCCAAGATTGTATTTATGGAAGCCCATTTCATATCAAAATACTTTGTAAATCATATTTATGACAAAAACTATATTTTGACTTTTTATGTCATAATTTAGACTTTTTAACTTAGTATCTCCTAATTTCAAAAGTCATAACTGACTTCTCATAATTTTGGCTTTTTATAGCATAATTATGACTGTCAATTGACATTTCACTTAGTAGCTCAGTTTTTACTTCCACAATGAATTCATAATTCAAAATTTAGTCATGATTATGACTTTCTCAATTTTGTCATAATCAACTTTTTTTGTATACATTTTGATTAACCAATTTTTTTTCCCCTCAGGAGGCAGAAATGGGCTTCCATAAATACAATCTTGCATTTGGAATAAGTCTGAAATCAATTCACACAGAGCTACCTTCACAAGAATATCCAGCTGCGCTGCTCCTCTTTCATCCAGAGGCCCGAGATTCTGACTGACCAGGGAACAAAAGTTGTGACAGAGGTCCAGGATCTCATTCAAACAGTGAAACACCTGAGAAAGAAGCAAGATTCAACCAAAAGCAGAACATAGTGTGGGATTACAAATTTATAAAATGTTAAATCTAGGTTCCAAATTTCTAAGCACTGCCCCCTTAAAATGTATATAAACTACAATGTATCACTGCTTTAGTCAGACTTTTGATGACTGCAGCGCCACGCAGCGTGTTCTCAATAAAGAACTCTGCTGAAGATACCCAAGAGTCTCCTGGTCTCTGCTTCGACGAGGAAAAAGTTTCCTACAATAGCCTGGGTATACTGATATAAAGAGAGGTTTGTTATGGACACTCACAGGCTTGAGCAGAATGAAAGACTGTGCAAGGAGATTGCTGAGGAAATGGTCATGGGCCAGTCAAATGCTCTCAAAGTCTCGTGTGGCATTGATCTGTTGTAAGAGCTGCGAAAACTGGGACTCCAGAACATCCACCTGAAGAGCAATGGAGGAAACACCTAAAATATATTCAGTGTGTGTAGTGTGCAAATTGAAAGGTAGCCAAACAGATGATTCAAGTTGTAACCTGAAGGTAATACTGAAGGTTGTCCACTAGGAAGGCCATGTGGTTGCGGAGTCTCCATTTAACGGCATCCGTCTGGTTTGATTTGAGATGTTTGCGCTGCATCTGCAAGGCCCAGCAGTGCTGCAGCTCAGACTGGACTCGACGCACACTCAGCAGGTAACGGAACACTACGTTATACCTAAATCAAGAAAGGGTTAACTTCATATAAGCTGCTGTGGTGTTCATACTGTTTATTAAATTGCTAACATAAAACAATGACCTACTTCTCCAACACAGCAGGAGTGAAAAGAATATGTAGGGGCCACTGAACCTTGTAAGCCAATCCCAGCGCTGCCCAGCCAGTAGGCGGAGCCTCACGAGGAGAAGTCTCCTGTGGTGGAGTGGTGCCCTCTCGATTCCCAGAAGCCTCTGCAAGCATAATTATCCAATTCTGTGAAGTATTTAATATGTGGAAAGGGTTGGTGAAGGATAAAAATGCTATTCAGCATGCAACACCTTTGCTTTCTTTCCCTTGGTAGTCTATGGTGAGATGCAGGAGGGGCAAAAGATTGTCATCATCTAGCAGCACTTTATGAGCTGCTTGCTGAAATGCCACATTGACATCTGAAACAAATAAAGCAAATTCAGAGAAATTATGAAGAGGAAAGAAGAATTTGAAGAGGGTGACCTTATGGTTTATAAGAAAAGTCTCTTAATACCATGTTCAGTAACGGCAGATGGTGGGGTTTTCAGCATATGTTGAGCAAGGTCAATGAAGACCTGGTACAGTTCACCTCTCCCCAACAAGTAGAAGTCCTTTATGATCTAAAACAACAACAAAACATTTATTGTGAAAGCAAAAGTGCACCAGCAAAAGCACGTCATTAACAAACTGCTCTTTATTTACCTTCAGCTGCCCCAAAAGATCAGATTCTTCAACCATCAAAGTCCATAAGTGCTGCAGGAAAAAAAAAAAGACACAAACACAATTGCATCTAGACATCTGGTCGTGCTGTTAGTTTGGGTGAATCTCATGAAAACATGCACATAATTTAGCTTGAAAAAAAGTATATACATTTCCAAAAGAAACAATCTTTTTTTTTTTTTTACTATAAATTTCCATGGACTTTCCAATAGTGAAATCAGAATTCTAATTATTCCTGACATTTGCACATTTTCCATGATGGTGGAAGCCCAGCCTTTGATCTTATCATCTTTTAGATTCTCATTACCAATATAATACAACACAATATTTCAAAACAATTTCAATTTTAAACCATTTTTGGTAACACTTTTCAATAAGGTTCCATTTGTTTAAATTAAACATTTATTAATATATGTTAATGTTAATTTAATCAATTATGAAGTATGGAAAAAATACTATGGAAGTCAATGGCTACCATGAACTGTTTGGTTACCAACATTCTTCAAAATATCTTCTTTTGTGTTCAACAGAGGAAAGAAACTCATACAGGTTTGGAAGTGGAGGGTTAGGGTTAGGTTTTTGGGTGAACGATTTAATACATTATTAAAATCAAACGTTTTATCTATTAATATTGTTCAATTAATATGAGCTAACAAGACCTAACGGTGAACAGTTGTATTTTTTACAAACTAATGTTAAATATTAATAAATACTGTAAATAAATAAATATGAATGTTAACTAATGGGACTTTATTGCAAAGTGTCTTTTTTCCTTTTTTTCACATTACAGTAATATGAATAGGGGACACAATGGGGGATCTTGTTCATGAAAATAATGTTACAATGTCAAAAATCCTAACTGATTAAAAATAAACTTCATCTTTTCAAATATGACCCAGAGATGTTTGAGACATGTTTCGTGGCATTCACCTTTGAATACCAATTTAGTTACAGGACAAACCTCAGCAACTGTGCTCCGAATGCCATCCACAAGATTCTCAAAGTCCACCAGACTAAAGAGGGGCTGCTGCTTGAGTCTGTGGAGCTCTGCTGCAAACATGTCCTCCTGGTGCTTCAGTATAGACCCTGAGCAACCACATGAGGGCAGTGTTACCAAACGAAACAATCACAACACACCTGAACAACGCTCTTCCACTCACCAGCTCGGGATGGGCTCTGGTTGTGATTTTCAAACATTTGCACCGACTCCCCAACAAAGAGGATTTTTTCAGCTACTCGAACAGGTATGTATGAGGGAAGCATCTCCACACGCAAGGAGAACTGCTGCAGGGATGGAGCGAGCATGTTCTCTTCCTCAATCAGTCTCTACAGAGGAACAGTAATGAACAGAAGACAATTTAAACCTAGAAAATGTATCAATCATGATAATTCAGTCAGTAACTGCAGTAAACTGCCAAATTTTAATGAATGTACAAGCAGACAGCATTCTCTGGTATGTAACTACAGGTGCATCTCAATAAATTAGAATGTCGTGGAAAAATTGAATTTATTTAATACACGAGTTTCACAATTTGAGTTGAATTACTGAAATAAATGAACTTTTCCACAACATTCTAATTTATTGAGATGCACCTGTACACCATTCTGCTGCCAGATACCATCTTTCTCCACTGATGGCCATTCAAAGGCAGTTGTGTATTTATTTATTTACTTTTTTTATTTATGTATTTATTTTGCATTCAGAAATAGTATGTTGATGAATTTGTGGAGTTTGTTAATTATAGTTGTTTTGTTATTGTACATTTTTACTGTTATTTTTTTTTGTAAAAAAACAAACATTATTAAAGAAAACTAAATATAAAGTAAAATAATATAAATATAAAGTAAAATATATAAAAAATATATAAAATTACATTGCTGAGATAAAAACTGATCATTATAGAAGAAGTTTTGCAAGGGACCAATTTATTTTTGGAGGCATTCTGAAAGTGTAAATTGGTTTTATTTCATATATTTTTAGGCCTTGAAAACTTCAGCATTTGTTAATGAACTTTAAACAAATCAGCAATATTTTACATCCAGAAAAAGTTTGTTGATGAATTTATGAAGTTATTATGGTTGTATAATTTACAGTTTTTTTTGTTGAGATTTCTTTTTAATGAAAAAAAATCATATAATACATTTATTTATTTAAAAAAAGCACTGCCAAGATAAAATCCATCTTTGTGTTACAGCCACTGAAAATATTCACAGGGCAAGTGAAAAATTCAAACAACTGGGCAGGTTAAAATAAATAAAAATCTTTATTGTTGAGCCTTGGACCTCCTTGTTTACATATACACACAAACACACATAAACATACATTAAGAGACTAAAGCCCCGTTCACACCAAGGACGATAACTATAAAGGTAACTATTTTAGCGTCCACACCAGCGGAAGATATCATCTGTTTATTCTAAACACACACGCGTCTGTCGCTTTAAATTCTCGAGCTCATTATAGCAGGATGGATTCTGATTGAGTGTCAATATTTTTATCGTTCGTCAGCTGGAAAAAATCGTTCTGAAAGTGATTCCAACGATATCGGTTCTCTGTGCCTTTATCGTTATAGCTGTGGTATTCTTTAATATTGAGAACGATTTTTACAACTATAGCTTTATCTTTATCGTTCTTAGTGTGAACGGGCCTTAAGAAATCACTCCAGACACATGACCTAGCCTGCCCTGAAACACAGAACCTCAGATATTTAGTAGCTCACCAAATCCTGCAGCTCACGGAGCTGTTTTCCACTCAGCCCTCCGATACCCAGGTCCTCCTCCTCTTCCTCCTGTGCAGCTGTGGCTCCGCCTGCGCTGGGGCCCTGCTTGACAAAGAACTCCTCACTCTGATCCAGCAGCAACCCGTGCAGCATCCACGCAGCCAGCTGCTTATACATCACGCCATGGCAGACTGCAAGAATCCTGCAAAGCAGACACTACCATTAGAGCAGTAAAAATAGAATTCTGTGTCTTACGTTCCACCGCCACGTGCATTAGGGGTTTTTAGTTGGGTTTTTGAGAGCTCACTTCTCTAAGGCCATCCTGACAGGAGGCAGGCCTCCACAGCTGTGCTTGTACACAGTCTCTAGGATCTGGCAGCCATGAATCTGGTGAAACAAGAAAGTTTTAGAAAGGTTATTATTTTCAACCATGCACTCTTCTAATCATCAGAAACCAGTGGCGCCAGTCAAGCTACCAACCTTCTGAGACTTGATGGTCTCCACAACAACCATCACAGAGGGGAAGAGAAGCTGAAACTAAACAACACAGTAAATTGCACATTAGTCATATACAGTGGGGTTGAAAACTTAGTGTTCATATTGAAAATCTGAAACTTACACTGCCATTTAAAAGTTTGGGATCAGTAAGATTTTTAATGTTCAAATAAGTTTCTTACGCTCATAAAGGCTATATTATTGCAATTTAAAGTAACAGGTTTCTATTTTAAAATACTTTAAAATATAATTTATTGTTGTGATCAAAGCTGAATTTTAAGCATCATTACTAAAGTCTTCAGTGTCACATGATCCTTCAGAAATCATTCTAATATGCTGATTTATAATCAATGTTGGAAACAGTTGTGCTGCTTAATATTTTTTTGGGACCTGTGATACTTTTTTCAGGATTCTTTCATAAATAAAAAGTTAAAAAAGAACAGTGTTTATTCAAAATAGAAATGTTGTGTTAAAATACACGCTACTATTCAAAAGTTTGGGGTCAGTAAATGTTTTCTTTCTTTTTTCAAAAGAAATTAATATTTTTATTCAGCAAGGATGTGTTAAATGGATTAAAAGTGATAGTAAAGACTTATATAGTTAGAAAAGATTTCTATTTTGAATAAATGCTGTTCTTTTTAACTTTTTATTCATCAAAGAATTGAAGAGAAAACGTATCATAGGTTCCAAACGAATATTAAGCAGCACAACAGTTTCAACATTGATAATAAATCAGCACATTAGAATGATTTCTGAAGGATCATGTGACACTGAAGACTGGAGTAATAGCTGATGAAAATTCAGCACTGCGTCACAGAAATAAACTATATTTTAACTTATATTAATATAAGAAACCAATATTAGAAACTGCAATGTCACAATATTACTGTTTTTCTGTATTTTTGATCAAAAGCCTTGATGAGCACAAGAGACTCCATTAAAAAGCATTAAAAATCTGACTTATCCCAAACTTTTGAACGGCAGTGTAATTTGATATAATTTAAATTAATATACAACCAACCATATACACACACTACTGTTCAAAAGTTTGAGGTTGGTAAGATTTTTTTAATGCTTTTAAAAGAAGTCTTGTGTTTACCAAGGTTGCACTTATTTGATAAAATATACAGTAAAAAGGTAATATTGTGAAATATTATTACAATTTAAAATAACATTTTTTATATTTAAAAAAAAAAAAATTTTCTTGTGATGGCAAAGCTGAATTTTCAGCAGTCATCACTCTAGTCTTCAGTGAAGTAAAAAAAAATCATTCTAGATTAGAAATTATTCTAATATGCTGATTTGGCACTCAAGAAACATTTCTTATTATTATCAATGTTGAAAACAGCTGTGCTCCTTCACAGCATTTTGGAAACCATGGTATTTTTTTTTTTAAGAAATCTTATGTAACATTATAAATGTCTTTACTGTGACTTTTGATCAATTTAATGCATTCTTGCTGAATAATAAAATATATATTACTGGTCCAAAACGTTTGAACAGTAGTGTTAATAGATCAATTAGATAATTCAGCATAATTCAGTGGAATGGATGTATAGGTGAAACTTCTAAACAGTTTGATTTACCTGTTCCAGCATGTAGTTTACATGAGAAATGGAGAGGTGTGGATCACCAAGAAACTGTAGGGAAAATGTAAAGTTTTTAAATATTTAAAATTATCTTAAAAGTAGGCCATAAAAGCACCATAAGGACTTCAAATGTAAAACCTCTTTTTCAAGGTCCAGTAAAGCCTGTCGATAGGGCTGCAGCATAGAGTTGAGCCCGGTGCAGAACGCCCGCAGGTAAATGCCATGAAGCCCAGTCTGACTCGGCTGACTGGAGTAATGCTCCTGTGAGACAAGAAGATGAAATCACACTTCAGCCTGGATCTGATCATGTCCTTCACACACAATGCATGTAGAATACTCTCAGATTACCTGTTGGTGGACATGACCCGTGTGTTGCTCTATGAACTCTGTGAAGCGCACATAGTCAGTGCCCATTTTACAGAGCCGGTTGAGGACACTGCTTTCACTGGGGTGGAGGAACGGAAGGTCCTGGGACACCTGTGATCAGCAACACTTGATTCCCATTATACTGACATACCACCAACATAGTACCAGGGACATGGTATTTTTTTTTAAGTAATTCAGAATACCGTGATATTACCATGTTTTTGGGCATGCGTCATGGTAATACCTTTTATGTATTGTTATATCATGGTAACTGAATGTAACTATCACGGCCACAGTAGGGGGTTTAAAAAATATATAAATATAGTGTATATATAAATGTATTAATAAAATAAAAATACTGCATGTCAGCTAAACATTATTGTGGTACTTCTGTACAGCCATAATGCAGTTTATCCTGTCTATAAATACAGGTATACACACAAACGTTATTAGAGGCATCACTGACGGAGTACATACAATACCTGCAATCCATTCCGTTTATTCCAGGTAAATATTGTCCCAGGATATCCACTCAGGGCCAGCAGCAGCTCATGGATCATTTTATCAGTGCTGTTAGTCAGATAGCGTATCCAAATGAAACACACGATAATAAAGATGCAGATAGTAAGAGCTCATCATTAATATTTTCGCACCGCCAAAACCCCGGTCGCATGTTGATGACGCAGATCCCGAGCGCGACAGGGGAAGTGCTCAGCCAGCTCCACTACACTCACATTAGATATAATATTTTTACCACATACAGCTGATGAGGACTCATCTGCAGAGAATATATTTAGAGGTAAACAGTGCTTATTTTCTCTTAATGATCTGTTGTGGAGTTTTTTGTTTCATTTATATTACATATTTTGATTGCACATATAGCGGCTGATTGGGCTCAATGAAATTGAGATTAGAGTCATGTAAATCCCTGCAGTGTGAGCATAGTGCTAATTTTAATGTATTATTAAAATGCTTTGGTAATTATAACGTGATAACTTATAATAATAATAATCTGTCCGAACTCGAATGAAAACAAGCCAAAAACTACAATTAGCTCAGCACTGAGAGCTCTAATGTCAAATTAAAATACATATGTTTATGTGTAAACTGTTCAGTCTGCAGCATTAATATCTTGCCTACTGCTGTTGAACTGTTTGTTTGTCTGTCGCTGGGAAACATGCCTAGAATTACAGCCCTCGGGCCCTGAACCTAATGTGTGGGATACTTTCTTTTTTATGGGCTTCTCAAACTAACTTTTGATTGTTTTGCATGTTTCCAGTGATGGCGGAGGGGAGAGGAGGAGATATTGTCTCTGAGTTTCTCAGTCAGAATCTACACCTGGAGAACTGGGTGGAATCTTTAAGAGGACCCTGTGAGACAAACAAACAGTGGCACGCCAGAAGAGAATTTGTTCTGCGCAACATGGAGGTCTTTCCTACCATCCAACCTGGGATCCCAAGTTCTAGTTTGGACAGACTTCTGTCTCTGTCCATGGTTTGGGCCAACCACGTGTTTTTGGGTTGTCGGTAATTGTCTTTTTTGGATTTTTTTTTCATAAGCACAAAATGCATTTCTAATTTCAGTTGTTAGTGGGTCAATTAATCTATTTATTTTGAAAGTTTGGGGTCGGTACGTTTTTTTTAATTTTTTTTTTAAGAAATCAATACTTTTATTCAGCAACAACATACTCTTTGAATACATACTTCAAAGTATCTTGAAAAATGTTTTTTTTTTTTTTCCACATTTTTCACAACTGCAATGGCTCCTGAAAAATCAGCTTTGTCATCACAGGATTAAATTAAATTTTAAAATATTAAAATATAAAGTTATTTTAAATGTAGTAATATTTCTGTGATCAAATGAATGTATCCTTGGTGAGAATAAGAGACTTCTTTAAAAAAATAATTTAAAAAATCTTTCTGACCCCACACTTTTGAAAGGTAGTGTACAATGCATACATAAAATATTAAAGTTAATATTGTAGTATCACTGATTCTTGAGAAGTGGGACAAAACAGGGTGCCATATTAAAAAATAAAACCTTGTACTCAGACAAATGAAACTACATTTATGTATCTTATATGTACTATTAAGCTACTGAGCTATGCCTTGATTGAACTTTGCTAACTTTTCTCTTTTTTTATCAAAATGTGCTATTTACCTTGCCATCACTTATTTCGCAATCAAGATGTTTGTAACAGTTCAAAACACATTCTCATGTTAGCAGACAGATTACATTTTCACATGTGACCAACAATTCCTCAACAAGTATAAAATATCATAAGGAAATATTATCAAAATATGCACCTGACAGAGTTGACACATGTGACGGTGATGACAAAAACCTGAATTTGTAGTCATTTTAACTATCAAACACATTTAATCAATCGATTACTGTATTAAAACAAATACAACAAACAGTGAGTATGTTATTGTTTATAAAGCTTAACATTTAAGTATTTTGATATATCATTGGAACACAAATTATCTGTTTTCTCTCCTCTCAGAACAGTATGTCTGCTGTGCATCTGCTAATAACTTTTAAAACAACAAACAAATAAAACAATTAGTTGTTACCTCAATCCATTTACATTCACCAGGATCTTAATATTCACATTTAAACATCTTAACAAATGATCCAAAAATGATCAGAACACATATTATCAGTATACAAACAAACTGTATTATGAATATATATGTTTCATCCAGTGTTATGCATTCCCTCAGCCTTATGTTCCCTCGACCCTGACTCTGCTAGAAGTGATGACTATCAATCCACAAAAGCAATATATGCTGTCAGGTCACTTATTTAGTATTTGCACATTTTTTAGAAAAATTAAACACTATTTTATATTTAATATAATGAAAAATGACTTGAAAACCACAAAAATATGATGACTTCATGTTGAATATCAACTCTTCATCATTGGCCCGTCGCCACCGTCAGACAGAAAATCTTACGGTGGTGACATCTGACGGTGTTGACAAATTTGGCATTTCTTTTGAGTTCATGTAGTAGCAATTTCATTTTCTCTGTTGATGTTAGATGCTAAGAGAACCTGCTTCAGGAGAATAAAATGATCTACAAATTTCAAATAATTTCCTCAGAAATTGGAAGTTGGTGTTGACATATGGTTGTGACACAGGAAATATTAACATTAGAATTAAAATTTTTCGAAAACTATAAAACTTATCAGAGCCTGTCTGACGTTGATGTACTCTACAGAGGTGGAATGTGGCAAGGGGGTCCTTTAGAGTGACAGCTGCCCCTGATATTCCCTGATTTTATTACATTTGAATGAATGTCTGACGGTGTTGACATAAAAGTGGGGACACAACTTTGAAATCTTATGAAACGCACGTGTATTTGAAAAACAAACTTGCTTTGATATGAGATATCATTAAGTGTTGCTTTTGATAAAACAAGCTCTTTTTCATCATTAAAAATGTTTTATCCATTCTATAGCATATGAATGACTGAACCCTTCTCTGTGGACACACTGTTTTAGATGTAGTGAGAAGACAATAAGTGTCATCGATTTCATATAATAATGATACAATTAAATTGAAGGGGATAATTGTGTTAAATACATTGTTATTTATCCCTCATAACATTTACAATTGAAAATATATTCAATTTTAAACCTAATAGCAGTTACAATTGCTGAACATGTTTTGGCCCATGTCTCAAGAATCAGTGGTATTACAAATCAATGTGTACGTTTTTGGAGTCACATGAAGTAGAAAATGTAAAGGTCATAGAACTCTCCTGATATCATAATAAAGATCAAAAGGATGAAGTTCTTGAAAAGTAAACTGTTTGACACAATCTTTTATTATTTTTGGGGAAAAGGTAGTAAAGCAGTTTGTTTTATTTGTTATTAGTATGTTAACATTTGAAAAATGTTCATCAAATAATAGTCACACCAAGGATACTTTTCTAATAACTTGGCACATGTCTTAGACTAGACTTAAAAAAAAAAGATTTTTCCTTTTTACTGAGAACTCTCTTGTTTGTCACTGACCCTAATGCAGGTATCCACAGCCTGTAATGGACAAGATAAATGAGATGGCAGAAGGAATCACTGTGACTGAGGCCCCTGTGCGAAAAACTAGAGATGAAATCATGGGAAAAACAAAAAGACCTGCAGTTTCAGGTAAATGGGCTATCTTTACTGCATGTCATTGAATTAATATACACTACCATTCAAACATTTGGAGTCGGTAAGCTTTTTAATGCTTTTAAAATAAATATCTTAATAAAAAATACAGTAAAAGAACAGTAATATTGTGGAATATTATTACAATTTAAAATAACTGTTTTCCAGTTGAATGTATTTTAAAATGTAATTTTACCCCAGTAAGATTTTATTGTAGTAATACAGAATGATTTGGTCACTGATTTACACTGGTCACTTTAACTATATTTTGTAGCAGTGGAAGCTGATTACCAGAACAAGAAGGCTAAACCCAATGATACAGATGTTAAAGCTCATGCGAAGAGTGTTGGGCATCCAGCTGCCAGTGCTCTGAAATCGGGCCCTCCGCCAGGGGCTCCTGCAGAGCACCAGCCCTTTTTTAATCGACTCTATAAGGCAGTTGCTTGGAAGCTTGTGTCTGCTGGTGGCTTTGGCCCCAACCTGGAACACTTTGAAATCTTGCGCAGTTGTGTGGAGTCATGCAAGGCCAGTCTTAACTGTGTGTTTGTTCCACTCAAAGACATTCCTGACCTGCCTACGGGACGTACCCAGAAAGAAGGCCAGGTTTGTGAACTACGCTGCTGCACCGTCTACATGGGTACGGGCTACGGGCGTGATGAGGTTGCCGCCAGGGCAATGGCCTCCAAAGAAGCACTCAAAGTGTTTCAAGGGCAACAAGTGTCAGTGAAAGTTTGCCGCCGCAGATTCAGAGGACGAGACGTTGACGATTTGGTTCTGCTGGATGAACAGTCCAGGAGCCAGGTTTTCCCTCCAGCTCTCAGCTACCCCTTTCAGGAAGACCAGTAGAGCTTCATTCTGTCACCATGATATAAAGTTGTAGATTCAGTTGTGGCAACCATGGAGATGGTTCTCTTTTCACTGCAGTTCCAAAGAGTTTCATTTGTTCAGATTTCAGAATGGCACTATGGGGAAAGACTGGCAGGTTTATAGTTGTTTGTAAAAGTGACTAAGACAAAAATAGTTTTGTGCCTTGTAAAATGCTTATGCTGTCGCTTTAGAGTCTTGTTTGTGGTTTTGAGGTTTAGATGGTTTAGATCTTCACGGTTGTTAAACATCCATTTACTGTGGTTATAGTTCAGGCCGACCTTAAAAAATGTTTGTGGCTTCAAAAGCTGCTAGTTTAACTTTTGTTTGATTTATTTCTAAAGCATTACATTGAGAATATACTATAGTCTGTGTTGGATTTGTCCATGTCCAATATTTAAAAAGATAATATTCACAAAATAAATCTTGGATTAATACATGAATGATAGCACAATTATAATGGTTAGACTCAGTTTTGATTGTTAAAAAAAATATTACAGTAAATAATAGTACAGTAATCATAATACAGTAAATAAACGGGATCTTGTTGTTAGCTTGATATCCTCATTTCCTGACACTCTGTTTTTTTTATATTTTTCCCTTGCTTCACATGTATTGGATAGTTTTAATTTATTAATACATGCCATAACCACTTTCTTGGTCATACACTGTGATGAGGTTTGATAATGTTGTTGCTGTTGTTGTGGACCTTTGGGCAGATTCTTTGAATGTCAAATAAAACTGCCGTCCATTTCAGACCAGTGTTAAATGTTCAAGCAGAAAAGTATCAATGAAGTGTAAGTGTTTGGTTACATGTATCTCAGTCTATGATTCAGAAACTGCAAGCTTTACTTGGGGTATAACTGGGTTTATTTTCTGATTTCATAAGAAGATGTGACATGTTCATCTATCCGTATGTCTTTGTTTTGTTTTGTAGTGACATTTTAAAAATAAAAAATCTTGAATCACTAGAAATCTCAAACTTGATGGGATGGTTCGTAATCAGACACTATATGGCACAATTGCTCTGTGACTGTAAGGTCTATAATCAAAAGATTCTAGATTTACAGTTTACTTCAGGTGATTTTTCTGCGATTTTGAAGTGAAAAACTCTTCCAAGGCTTTTGGTTTGATTCACATGAAACTTGGCACACATCATCCCAAGACCCTCATGACAAAAATAAATAAATAAAAATTATTTTATTAAAATGTTGCAATGACATAAGCCAGTTAAAACAGTTTGGAATTGCCCGTTTTCACTAATTGACCTTAAGATAAGGTCAGAAGATGCTTCTGGATTTATGACTTTTTAATTGCGAATGAGTGCACTTTGGATGGGTTAAATGCAGAGCACTAATTCCGAGTATGGGTCACCATACTTGGCCACATGTCACGTCACTTTCACTTTTTTTTTCACTTTCAAAATGTAAATGTTTAACAAGTGTCGACACACACAGTTTTATAGTTTTTTTTAATTTTTTTTTTACTTTTTCTCTTTCAGTAAGAGGGAGTGATTTCCTTGAAGTCAGTTGTCTATTTTGACAACAGTATATATTGCTGTAACATTTTTCAAGATTCAGGATGGACTTTGCTGTAAAAATTAGATCAAAAGGCAAATTATATATATACAAATTATAATTATGAAAAGATGGTTGGTCCCTAGTGATATGCCATTTGCAGCTATAACTGAAAATGATTTTTGTTAAAAAAACTTTACTTTGTGGACCATTTCTAATTATTAACTATTTATTAACTACAACTTTTGCCTCAATAAACTCCTAATTACTGCTTATTGATAGTTAGTAAGGTAGTTGTTAAATTTAGGTATGGGGTAAGTAATATAGAATTATATAAGGCATTAATATATGCTTTATAAGTACTAATAAACAGCCAATATGCTTAATATGCATGCTAATAAACAACTAGTTAATAGTGAGAATTAAAACTAGAACTAAAGTGTTACCAGTTTTTCTTTTGCAGGATTTAATCTGCCTCCAATTATAATACATATAATTGCTTACATATTTGTTGGTTTTGTTCGATCAATAGGGCATAAAATAGGGCATAAAATGTTAGTTCGCAAAGTGATATTTTTATAAACACTAAAGGGATATCATTAGATTCAGCCTAAATGTGTGTTGTGTATCAATTATTTGGATCTATTCCCTATCAGGCATAATCATTTCAGTATAAAAATGTTTATGTAACCTCAGTTGTCATTTTTTGAATCTCTTATAAAAGAACAGATCAAATTATGACCTAAAGCAAATGAGAGTTTTATTACACATCACATACAGCTTTGCTCATATTTACACCACATAATCTCCAGCAACCCAAATGCAATTACACAATCAAATGAATAACTTTGAATGATGACAAATCATTACGATATCTAAATATTAAATGGCTTGAGGGTGCACAATGGTTTGACTGGTGTTATATAAAATTAGACCCATCAACTGCTATTTTTATGCAGAGATGTGTTTGACCTGTTTCTCAGTGCCAGCAAGCAAGAGCAGACGCATATTTCCCATCGTTCTCCACTCCTCTTCCGCTGGCAATCTGTAAAATGTTAACCATTGTAAATGAACCTAACAAGGAGTGAAAGCGCCAGCTTTGATTGACATTTGAGGGAATTTGGGTGTGTTTTTCTGCTTGGCTGCAAGCTGGACTCATCCTCTCAGGCAGAGCTAATCATGGGACAGCCTGTACTAACTGTGCACTTTTCCTCATTCTTTATGAGTCACAGGCTTTTTGTAATACAGAAAATGTCACATATTTTGAACCCTTGTTATAACTATGCTGTTGAAATCATGCATGCGGATGGAATGTGTGAGACAAATTGAACAAAATGACAAGGAACTGAAAACTTTTATAAAACACATTCTCTGAAACTCATCATTATATTGTTGTAATGATGGAGTTTCAGGGAAAGGGTTTTATTAAACACATCACCTTGATTTTCTGTTTCTTTTAATTCTCTGAAATTTGTCTAACATCTCAATTCCTGGTACTACATTTACATAGACTTGGAATGCTAAAGTAATTTCAGAAAGAATAGCTCAAATACACAAATCTGCCATTGTTTTCTTGTAATATAATATGTAGTATCTTGTAATATCTTGTATGTGAACAGTGTAAATGTCTCTTAGGCATATAATCATAATTATGTATTTGTTTTACAACCAGAAATAGTAGTATGTTTATCATAATATTCTTCAGTGATTGAATGTTACAATAACTTACTAACTTAGATTCTTGTTTAGCAATTTATATTTAATTTTTAACTTTAATTTAGTTGATTTGTAACTCAATTTTCTTCATCTGTAGTTCAAACTGGTTGAAAAATTCCAGTGATTTATATATATATATATATACTGTATATTTATATATGTATGTATATACTGTATATATATATATATATATATGTGTGTGTGTTTTATTATATTATTATTTATATTTTATTTTCTGCAGATTGCCAGTTTTATATCACTTGAAGATAGCAATTAAACTTAAGCTTTTTAATTACACTTTTTAAATTTTTTTATTTTAGTAAGTTACTTTTTTGCAGTTCAGAACAAAACATGTATTATAATAACTAGAGGAAACACAGAGACTGCCTTAGAAAACAAAAGTCCACAGTTTATTCAGGTTAAATTACACATCAAGAGCAGCAAATAATTCAACAATCTTTCAAATTCATCTGTTCTTCTCATAGCACTTCATAATCATAAAAATAGAAATCATATAATGTATAAATATCTGCAATATCGTGTATATTTCCAATTCACAATCCATTTTTATCTTTACAAACATTTCAGCAAAAAGTAATTGCAAAACGCTCCACGTGGACAGTCGCACATTTTGCCGATTCTTGATCCTTTCCTGATGGCGCATTGCTCCCCAACATCGCACTGATGTGAAGGCAAAAGAAATCATTGTCAGTGTTTTGTTAATAGCAAATGTAAATGGTAAATGTGTGATTTTAATCTAGGCATCACAGTATTTTGCACTATTTTAAATATCAATAGCGAAAGACGCATAAATCTCATAAAACTCCTGTTTTGTGCCACTCACTGTAGGAACGCGCCCAAACTTCTTTTCCCAAAGTGAGATGCGTTTTCTCTGCAGTTTCTCCAGAACGTCATGTAAAGCCCCGAGCTGTGAACATGTTCAGATCATTTAATGCAAGTAAGTATCATTAAAATATTTTTAAAGAAGGGAGCATCGTTTGCTTTCTATGCGCAATTTTTATTGCGCAATACTTACGAGCTGCTTTTCGTTGGTCAGATTCGGGTCCTTTGGGTAAAACTCTCTCAAAGCTCTCGTTTCTAAGGCGGATTCGTTGTCAAAGTCCATTTCAGCACCCTGAATGCAGGAGACCAGCACAGCGCATGCCATCGCTGTGGTCCAGAGTTTGGAGCTCTCCATGGTCACAGACAGCCAAGACTGAACGCGTCCTCTGCACTGAGATTCAAGTGAACACTCGCTTCCCGCGGTCCAATCACCTTATATCTGCTCCACTGACACACCACTCACTTCGGTCCTTCTTTTGCTCCACCTTACGCGTTGATGTTTGTCCACCGCCGACGATGACTCATTGCGTAAAGCTGGCGAGTTTATGTCCAAAACAAGACAGAAAAACGTCTGAGGGGAGGAAAACAAGTCTTATGCTGGAAATGTTTACAAATTAGTATATATGATTCAGTTTTTTGATTGTTTTAGCAGAATGTTTCTATTCACGTTGCCTACACTTTTAAAAATAAAGGTGCTTCACGATGCCATAGAAGAACCTTTTTGTCTAAATGGTTCCATAAAGAACCTTCAACATCTGAAGAACCTTTCTGTTTCACAAAAGGTTCTTTGTGGTGAAAGAAGGTTCTTCAGATTACAAAAAGGTAAGAAAGAGAGGTTTCTTTAAAGAACCTTTTACTGAATGGTTCTTTGTGGAACCAAAAATGGTTCTTCTATGGCATCGCTTGAAGAACCTTTTGAAGCACCTTTATTTTTAAGAGTGTACATAAAAAATAGCAGTATAAAAACAGATTCCTCTTTGGAAAAGATGAGATGGGCGAGTTCTAACACTGTTTACATCAGGGTTCTTTCTGAAAATCACTTTATATACAGGAAAATATCTTGAAGTATTGTCTACAAAACACTTTTGAATAGTTCCACTAGTAATTTAGAGGAAAGAAGTTATTCTAACTTCAAACTCAACATGCCTTAGAAGGTCAACATGTGTCACAATGGAACCTGCTATTAAATAGTTTATTATGAGCGTTCTATCCTACATTTAAACTGTAATATATTGAAACACACACACACACAGACACACACACACACATAAACATTAAACCATTAAAAGTGCCCGAAGCCAGTTAGAACCAGCCAACAGACTGGGAGAAAAGGTTTACGACAGGATCTGGTTTAAACTGGGTATTTTCAACATGAAGCAATAAATAAAACAGCAAAATGTGACATGTGAAACATCACTTTTTGCCCGACCTGCAATTTATGAAAATACTGTTGTCCAAAGAACATATTTTTATAACCTTCAGTTCAAATCTAAATCTGTACTTTTTACTGTGTTCGCTTGTTACACAACAGCTTTAGTAAATTATTATGGTAATAAGGTAAATCAGTATATTAAAGGATTAGAATAAAAAATATATATATAAAAAATCCCCATGTGACAATTTACCCCACTCTTTCTTCTATGGAAGACATTAATGTAAATATTTGAAAGAGGTCCACTTTATCTGTATTCACATAACAAAAACAGTGAGCTGAGGGCATTTAAGTTTAGCATGACCATAATACTTATTTTTAGTGATGGAAGAATGTACACAATTGTGATAAAGATGGTGAAGCTTAAGTGTCCCTCTATACCAGTTGTCCTGCTTACATTCATCTCAGGTTTGTCAGCTTTTTGTGCAGCAGGCGCAGCCTTTATTGAAAAAGGAACATCAGTAGCTTGCCAAAAAGAAAACCTGCAAAAGACCAGGACAAAATAAAAAAAAATCCTACACACAAGAATGGAGTTAGTTAATACATATTCAGTGGCCATCAAATTCACTCAGAAGTGGCTGCTATAGAAGATGCTTTGTCCATTTTTGTTGATTAATCCTATTCTAGGCACAGAACGTGTTATTTTGTTGTTTCCTGCTGATTAATGCAAAGCCAAGCCTCGCTTTGATCGGGTCTTAGTTGCTTCATGAGGATCTTTTGTCAGTTAGAGGCAGGAATCAAACCAGGTCCGTCTGACTGCTCTGTGGGCTGCATGAGTCATATCATTCCAATTACCACATGTATTATTGCCTGTCAGGAACTTTTCCCTCAGCGTTTATTAATACGACCACTGTTGGGGTAGTTTTGCTCACAACTCACATCAAATGAGCTCTATTTTCATCTTCTTCCAAGAAAAATTATTCAGTTTTGTGCAGGCAGATAGTTCATATGCATAAGGACGCATGTCAATACTTTAACACCAGCAAAACATTTCGCTTTTCACAGTCATTATTCTCATAACATTTCTCCACACTGCTAAAATAAGGTCCTGAGGGTGTCATTCCTGTCAAAACAGTGTAGACCATTTTTGAAAAGATGATTACTGGATAGGACAGGATTGCCACAGGGTGTCAAATCCAGACCAAGTGTGAGAATGGCTGAAAGGAACATAACCTAAAATACACACTGGCAGTTGCAGTAAACTTCTCATAAGCATTGCTGCTGTTGTGCAGGCAGACTTCATTCACAATTTGACTTGACAGTTTGTAAATGGTAGTTTGCTGTAATCTTTCAGTGTGGCGGAGGTTTGCCACCCTCTAATAAGGTTTGGCTCTGATTTAAGTTGAGGAAAAGACATATCTTCTGCCAAACAGCCACAACAAAGGAAGTCTGACATCTTTTAATAATAAACTCTCACCTTTAAGTTCCCATTAAGATTACTGGCCTCTACAAACAAGCATCCTGAGCCACTGAAGGAGGCTGTTTGTATATGCAGTGAAGAAGAAGATGGGTTTTGTCCTTTGAAGGCAAATCTCAAAGAAGATGCAGGAGTGTTGCGTGGGAAAGATCGGAATTCATTATCTTCCTGACTTATCTAAGTATTCTTCCGAACTCTAAGATCCTGGCACATTTGCTTTGGTTCAAATATGTTTGTTTTCTTTTTTGGCTGGCATGTCAATGACCTTCCACCCTTTTTCTACCTTATGAATCCTCCTGAGGGA
Organism: Sinocyclocheilus anshuiensis; assembly: GCF_001515605.1. NCBI lineage: Eukaryota > Metazoa > Chordata > Actinopteri > Cypriniformes > Cyprinidae > Sinocyclocheilus > Sinocyclocheilus anshuiensis. Next base: position 440,051 of record NW_015546151.1, on the reverse strand, counting down.
GTCAAATTACTTGAGCCGGAAAGACCCTGCATTGGAATTGATTTTGTGTGGGTGTGTGATTTCCCTCTTCCCTCAGGTGATCAAGTTATGGCCTTATTGCCTCTCTAACAATACTTGTGTCACATCAGCTTGGTGGATTCAAGTCACATTTACCTTCCATGAAGGTTCATTCTTAAGACTTTCCAGCCAGTCATCAGCAGTTGTTATGATGATCTGAATGCTTAAAAAAATAGATTGGAAGAAGAAGAAAAAGGAATAAAAGGGACATTCTACCAGAAACGTACATTTCCACTTGTAAAAATCTTGGGTGAAAAAAATATCTTATTCTTAAATCTGAACGTTGAGTCATATGGAGGACATGTTAATCTATATGAAACACATATCATGCCATCTCAGCATGTTTTTATGATTGAAATAAATACATTTTTATACGCATTTCACCCCTAAAATATCAGGCCCTGTCACAGACAAATTTGTATATGTTAGAATGGTTTCCTAATGAATTTCTTTGATACAAATATGCAGTGCTACATAGGCCTAGGTAAAAGAGGGATAAAATTCAAAAAATTTGTCGATGAGCATAAAAAGCTTCAGATTTACAGTGTAATGTCTATTTATTCAAATAATGTTTTACTATGGCATGCGTTAAATACATATCATATGCAATGAAGGTAATAAAAAACAACAATGCCATTCATTTGTAAGGCCGTGTCACAGGACTGTCAGGCCCTCACACACAGGGATGTGACAGGGCCTGACGGTCGGCCATTTTAAACTGCCATTACTCAGCCTGCTAGCATGCTAGCATAAAAACTGTTAACATGCAATCAAGGAATTTCAGTAACTTTTTTAGGCATGTTTTGGATTTTAAAAAAATGCATTATTTTCTGGGATGTTTTACCGTGACAGGGCCTGACCCTTTAGCTCGTCCTCCTCAAAAAGAACATACAAAAACAAGCTTAAAATCATACAATTCAATGACAGAACTTACCCTTGATCAGTGTCAGGTTCCCCTCAGTCAAATTATGTCACTTCCTTTGAGTCATGCCTTTAAAGGCACATTACACACATTTTATGTTGAGTTTTATGTAAACGTGACAGGACTGACCGAAAACATGGGGACAGTTGTAAAATAGTATTTATTTGTAGAATTTATGTATAATTTCATGTTTTTAATCAGTTGATGTGAATGATAACAACTTAAACTTGTTATTGATGGAGTTTTTTTTTCTAAATAACAGTTTTTAGCATAACAAAACTATGAAAGCTGTAGGTCCAATTTGGCTGAGGACAAGGACAGGATTTGTAATTTTCAAAAGTGTTTTTAATAAATTAAAAAATATCTGAGAACCTAATGAATGACATATTCCTTTACAGAACAACTCACAGAAATCAACCATCAGTCAGTTTTAGATATTTTTTGGATGTAATACTTTTTATTCACTGTAACAAGTCAAGGACAGATAATGTACATTTCTGGTAGAATGTCCCAAAAATAGTATTATAAACAAGGGTGCACATAAGTGGTCCGCAGGTACGCATGCGTGACCAAAATAAGAAATGCGCTGTGTAAATGAGTTCAGAGCGCGCGTTTGCATACCGACATGGGCTGTGTTCCCCAAAATCATCGAAATCATCGAAAGTACATCGTAGACCCATTGCCACCTATGGAGCTACGATCAATTTAGGCTCACGATGCTTTTGGGAAACGCAGCCATGGTTGACAGCTGTTAATGCACAATTACCATTTTAGATCGACAAACTGTACTGTATAAGATTTCTATTCAAACTGAAAGCATAAATCTAGGCTAACGTTTTCAAAGCACAATGCAAAACTGTGACATTTCATTCACTGATGCTCTACAATCAGCAGCTTACTTGCCGGCAACCTGCTAAAATAAAAGCTTGCTGATTTTAAGTTTGAAAATGAAAAATTAAAATAATTAAAATAAAAAATAATAATTAAGGTTCAAATTAAAATAATAATAAAAATATTAGCATTTTATTTTTAAGTTTACTATAAAATAATTGTATTTGTATTTAATACTCCCTTTTTATTTTAAAATAAAATAGTATTATCACACTTTATTATTTAGTTTATTATTTTATTTTAAAAAACTAAATAAAGTGCAATAATATTATCACTATTATTATTATTTTTTTTTAATAGTTATATTTGATGGGTCACACCATGTGCCGCCTTGTGAGGACCAAACCAAATCTCCAGGTTCACATATGAGAACCAGGCTGAAAAACTTATGTGCACCCCTGATTATAAACTATGTAATAACATAAATCTGTGCATTAATAGTGGTGATTTTTCAATTATGCTTTCTGCAGGTTATATCATCACGTCAGTAGGTGGCGACAAGTGTTTATATAAGTAAGTCACTCATTCATTCAATTGAATCACTCATTCAACCAATTCATCCATGACACTGATTTAATCAGAAATGATATAATTAATTGGGCCTATTTCAGGCTAAGTGTATCCCATCATTCATCACATTCAGGAACTTATGTGCCCCAAAATTTTGAGATTTCTAGTGTATGTTGGTAATTTGGCAGTAAAACGTAAAGAGTTGCACATTGTATTGGTGCAGAGATGAGTATGTGTCTTTTGTACAGTGTTGCAACTGCTTTTTATGACTTAATTAGAAGCATCACATTTACTAAATTATTTTATCTATTACATAGGGACTACTGAACATACATTTTAAAGTGCAAAGTATTACAAATAAAAATATGTAAATAAAGCTCTGTAAAAACTTTGAACTATGATGTAAGTAGGTCCCATTGGATAATCAAAAGCTGCAAGTACATTTACAATCTTAAAAATCTCACCCTCATGTCGTTCCAAACCTGTAAGTCCTTCGTTCATCTTCAAAACACAAATTAAAATATTTTTGATGAAATCCGAAAGCTTTCTGACCCTGCATAGACAGGAACAGAACTACTACATTCAAGGCACAGAAACGTAGTAAGGATATCATTAAAATAATCCATGTGACATCAGTGGTTCAACCAAAATATTATGAAGCTACAAGAATACTTTTTGTGTGCAAAGAAATACAATTCTCGTAGCTTCATAACATTACTGTTGAACCACTATTTTACCGATGTTCTTACTACGTTTCTGGGCCACGAAACGTTTCAGTTCCATTGCTTCCGTTTCATCAAAAATATATCTTAATTTGTGCACCAAAAATGAACGAAGGTCTTACCGGTTTGGAATGACATGAGGGTGAGCAATTAATAACATAATTTAAATTTTTGGGTGAACTACCCCTTTAATGCTCACTTGAATATACAGGAAATAGTAGACAACTGGTCAAGTGCAAAGACTGCAAGTATAAGTATTGTGTTAGGCCCTGTCTTTATGAGTGAGTCATTGAATCATTCCCCCGACAAGTCATTCAAAAACACTGATTCTTTCAATAACGAAACACCGCTGTGTAACTACTTTGTTGGTGAAGCAGAACTAGACGATGTATTTTGTCTAAAATGTAAGTTACTCAATATTAAACTCTTGTTTGTTGAACTGAATAAAACGAAATTGATTAAATTCAGTGATTAAATTCAGAAGAATATTTCTTAAAGGGGTCCTATTATGCTCTTTTACAAAGTCTTGATTTTGTTTTGGGGGTGTACTAGAACAGGCTGTCATACTAGGTTGTTCGAAAAACACATTATTTTTCACATATTTTACATCATTACAACACCTCTCTCCCCAGTCTGGCATGAACGGCTCGAATAGTTCCTGTATCAAATGAAGGCCCGCCTTCTGAAATACGAAATGTGCTGTGATTGGTTAGCTGGGCCAGTGTGTGTTGTGATTGGCAGCACTCGGCGCCTGCTCAGGAAATGTCACGCCCCTTACCATAGTCGCCTGCGAGCTTCAGTGTAAATATTGCGTCAAAATCAAATTAATTTGAGCGCGATTTAAACCCGGATGATTGTAACCACTCTAAGTTCGTCTGCCTTGGGGAAACTAGCGTGTCTCCGACATAGTGATAACACTCGTTGCCTTCTCTAGTGCAGCTCAACCAGGTCTCGTCCCATTCGTCGTAATTTGTGATATCACAAATCCCGGAAAATATGCGTTGTAGTCCAAACGAGTCGTTCGTTGTAGTTTTGAAAAGTGATTTCTGTTAAATAAAATATCTTCTTTTGAATTGGACTTTGAGCTTTGTAACTTTGCAGATCTTTTTTATGCTCAAACAGCAACATTACAGACTAACTAAAGTTGAAAAAGTGAAAAAGCATAATAGGACCCCTTTAATCAAATCTGGTTTATAAAGGATAATAAAAAAAACATGCAGTTTTAGAGCTTCAGCATAGCAACAGGGGGCTCGATAACCCAGAGAGAGGAAATATCTGCATCTGAACTGTCAATTACTCAGAGGGCTGTAACACTTTACCACAGCGCCAGAGGTCCCTTGTTAGTGCCAGACCCTCATTTGTCAGTGCACAACACAGACTCCCCATTATGTCATGGGGAGGGAGTCAACACTCAGACCCAAAACACAAGCCAAACAGTCACGCTTCAGACAGCCTTTAGATCCTAAAACCCCAAAATGGAGCTGATCAACAGGACTCAAGTCAGTTAATCAAGCTGTGAAGTGGCCAGTGGGTAATGTTAGATGTCAGCTTGGTGAGAGACACAGAATCAGGTCACTTCACTGTGCAGCAAAGATGATCTTATGTGTCAGTGACGGCCACACTCCAGTCCACTGGTTGCATCAGTCATTAGGCTAACAGCAGAAGCTTTGCATGTTAGTGTGTTTCATTAACAGATGCATCCATCAATGTCCTGTGCATCCTACAAGACAATTCACTCAAGATCTGTCAAAGAAGAGTGTTGTCATGTACTCAGGATTAGAATCACTATAGCTATTATTATGCAAGCTGTAGTTACAGCAGCAAGAGCCTGTTTGTACTGGAACTGACCTGTCTCACCTCTATCAGAAACACTCTCTAGAGAGCAAATGAGATGGTCAAGCACAAAGCGAAAGAGCAATTCAAGTGTTTCAGGGTCTGGATGAGGCAAAGAATGATAAATAAGAGCCAAACAAGAGGAGCAGATGTGAACGAGCTTGTTTGATTGCAAAGTCTGTATTTGGCCTGTCATACCTAAGGAGAAGATTAAAGGGAAAAAGTACACAGAGCAAAGCAAAGGGTACGATACGCTTCTTTAAATAACACTGTGCAACATTCTGTTCCAGCAGGTTTGGTAGGGGATCTTGAGCTCATATGTAATCATCTGTCTTTTAATCATTTTTTCATGCTTTCTGTTTAAGTTGATGAATAATTAAACCCTTCCATTTACATCTTTGCTTCTGAGGGATCAAAACAGCAGTGTGTAGCCCTTGAAGAATGAACAAGCATTGTTGACTTTAATGGGATTGACATTTGTCTTGTTAAAATGTTTGTTCTTTACTGATGTTGTCACATGCATATTGCATTGGTTTTATTTGTTCTACCAAATTGTCCTTGTTTCACTTCAAATACAGAAAGGGAAAGCTTTTCTACATCCACACTTTTCTGCTTGGGGTAAAAAGCATCAGTGATATATTCACAAAATTGTTAGAAAGGCTGTCCGCACATACCGGGGTCCGCAGTCTGAGTTGTTGTGCGTCATTGTGAGGTAATTAGGGGTCTTTGAAATATCTGCCTCTACTCTTCCCTGCCTACAAAGCTTTATTTGTTCTGATGAGGAGTTGCTTATCTCCATAATTGCACTGTATAGCTATCTTGTGTGTGGCGCTAAGCTTTATAATATTGCTTAACGACTCCATTTCCATTCCACCCACTCTCTTCAAATCCATTTTTAGACAAAAGCTTCACATCTTTAAGCTAACACCAACATAACAGAATAAAACGGGCTGAGGAGGACAGCAAATGCCAAGAAATTCAAAGGAAGAACTTTGGGTGACTTCTATGGTAAATATTAATAGAGGAATTCTTCTCTCCAAGAAAACTGCTGTGTCAGAGACCTTTTAAAACTCAAAGTTGCTTGAAAATTAAACTATATAATCACTGGCACAGAGAGTTTTATAATAATAATTATTCTAATCATTTACATTTTTATAAAGAACTTTTAAAACTATGGAAGCATATTGGTAGCAAAATTAATTTTTAAATGTAATTTGCAAAATGGCAATGCAATATGTAAAATGGCAATGCATTTCTTTATTTAAATGTACATTTTCCCATACATATGTGCAATGTTTAGTGCAAAATTAAAATTAAAATTCAATTATATAATTTAGATTTACCATTTCCTACACTAGTTTTAATATGTAAATTAAAAACATATTTTAACGCTTTATAAGTTACGAAATGAAAATGAAAATGTATTACCCAAACTGATTAGATGTTTAAAATGTCCAAGCAAAAACTGTAGCATATAAATTATATAATTGAATTTTCATTTTCATTTTAGATGAAATGTTGCACATATGTATGCGAAAATGTAAATTTAAATACAGAAATACATTGCCATTTTACATATTGCATTGTCATTTTGCATATTACATTTCAAAATGAATTTTGCTACCCATATGCTTCCAACTTGCATAAAATATATTATGCATGTGTTACTTTTGTATTGTTCAGTTGCTCTATTTCTAGTTGTTCAGTTATTTTATATATGTTTAGTTGCTCTATAAATATATTTAAATGCATTTATAAATATGTGTGTGCACACATTTATAAATAGATTTTTATATAATTTTTATTTGTGTTTATTTTATAGAATTTTATAATAATAATTTTTGTTATAATAATTTACATTTATATAAAGACCATTTAAAACAAATTTGCTTAAAAATGAAACTGTAAAAATTACTGGCTCATAGAACTATATATATATATATATATATATATAT
>NW_015546151.1:413111-429734 GCF_001515605.1 Sinocyclocheilus anshuiensis | reverse complement strand
TAAATTATATATTATATAATTGAATTTTCATTTTCATTTTGCACTAAATGTTGCACATATGTATGCGAAATTTAAATACAAGAAATACATTGCCATTTTACATATTGCATTGTCATTTTGCATATTACATTTCAAAATGAATTTTGCTACCCATATGCTTCCAACTTGCATAAAATATATTATGCATGTGTTACTTTTGTATTGTTCAGTTGCTCTATTTCTAGTTGTTCAGTTATTTTATATATGTTTAGTTGCTCTATAAATATATTTAAATGCATTTATAAATATGTGTGTGCACACATTTATAAATAGATTTTTATATAATTTTTATTTGTGTTTATTTTATAGAATTTTATAATAATAATTTTTGTTATAATAATTTACATTTATATAAAGACCATTTAAAACAAATTTGCTTAAAAATGAAACTGTAAAAATTACTGGCTCATAGAACTATATATATATATATATATATATATATATGCACATACACACACAAACACACACACACACACACATACACACGCATACACACATAAATAACTAAATTTACAAATATTTATATAGTGCCTTTAAACATAGATCAAATACTTATTTCACTCACTGAAATGCAAATCAATTTCTAGCCTTTATATAATGTGTTTTTTCTGGATTTTTTGGTTGATATTCTGTCTCTATCCGTTAAAAAAAACCTACCATAAAAATTACAGACCCTTCATTTCTTTGTAAGTGCATGGGAAAACTTACAAAATCAGCAGAGGATCAAATAAATATTTCCCTCACTGTATAAGTAACACATGCATATATAAATGTATACAATATTTCAATTTTATATTGTAAATATTAATGTGTGTTTGTTTATATATATAATATACAAGTTTCCCTTGCATTAAATTAATAAACAACAACAGAGGTTCTCTGACCAGGCAACTCCTGTGGATGAGGGAGAAGTTACATAAAAATGTCTATCTTATATAGTCTGTGGTGTATTCATAAACTTCTTAATAAATAAACACTTTGAGTAAAACAGTAGTGCAATGTTGTAAATGCTCAGTCCATACGATATTCTCTCAGACAGAACCAGTGAGCCTCAGATGCCTCTTCTGAAAGCAAGGTTTCTGTCATCTTCACAGCAACCAGGGAGAAATCAGGACAGGTTTGGGTGGCTTGTCACAGAGGGACGATGATCTGCAAGATACAAAGTGGACAGAATAATGAGAGTCAGCCGAGCAGCCTTTAGATGGACTGCAACTTAAGTATCTCTCTAAGTGACTCAAGCAAGCTGTTCATTAACCCACCACACAAGTGTCACGTCAAGCAACATCCTCTCCATCACTAAATTGAGTTTCCATCATCCAATGAGCATTTATTTGAAAAACAAGCACTTCTTCATTTTGCCGGACTCCTCCACCAGCTCCACAGAAGCGTAATTACACAGCATAAATAATTAAAGAAGTTGATTATTGCAGACTTAATGACTCACTCAGTCTCTCACTAACTGCTTCCCTCCTCCGAGGACTGATAAAGACATTGGAAGAGATGGCTTCAGTTCTGACGAGTACAGCGGTGTTGTGTTATCTTCCTCTGCTGGCATGTCTCGCTTCTCGTGTTTGCAATTTCATAATTATACGTTTTATGGAATTATGAGCCGGATATCAGATCTCGACTGTATTTGCTTTTCACCCATTTAATAGCGTTTGGGGAGGCTACAAAAAATTGGAAATGAAAATTTGGATGATTTGAATGCAGTTCGGAACTGTCAGTTCCTTTGCTCAAATCAAACATTATTAAGGGTCAGACAAAATCTCATTATGTTCTTTATGTATAAAGGAGGCTCTGTAATATATTTGTCTTTTAAATTAGGTATTGTTGAGCATTTGAAACATTATATTAATCTGACCTTGTAAAATTAACTAAATATGCAATAAAAAATCGAAGGTAGACTCGATGTTGACGATAAGTAAACAAATAATGCCCTCTAGTGCTCAATGAAAATAACAAAAACACATTAAAAACTGTACTTGTTATTAGATTCATTATGAGGACAAACTACTTCGGCAGAAGTAAAATCTATTTTACAAGTTATAATATATACAGTGGGTACGGAAAGTATTCAGACCCCCTTAAATTTTTCACTCTTTGTTATATTGCAGCCATTTGCTAAAATCATTGCAATATAACAAAGAGTGAAAAATTTAAGGGGGTCTGAATACTTTCCGTACCCACTGTATATATACTTAACTTGTAAAATATATAACTTGTAAAATAGATTTTAGGACAATAAAAGTACAGATCGTGGTAAACTGGATTGTAATGACTTCAAATAGAAGGGTAAAATATCTCTTCACTATCAAAGATACTGCACAAAGCAGAGACAGATCCTCACTAAATAGAGGTGATCACAGTCTGGCCATACATTTCATACATTTCATTATACAAGAATTAACTACTTTGAAAAACTTTCCCACTTCATTCCACATGTCAGAAAACCGTCAGAAAAAGATCAAATGCAGGTGTTACTGAGGGTGAACAGTCATCAAGCATCTGTCACAGCAGGACTCAAATGAGCTGAACACTCTCAGAAACCAATTACTGCTATGATCTTCATTTTCAACAGTTAGCTGTACCAGAATATTTTCAATTATCTGTAACAGAATAGTCTTAACGTTCATTACTGTCTTTTTGAAAGTTTATTTTATTCTATTTTAATTATTATTCTTTATTATTATTTATATTACCAATACTGGTAACTCATTTGATTTTTTTCCCTCTGTCACAGTTTTTATTGTGTGCACTAATATTTGGATAATGTTTAAAGCAATCACACGAGCAAAGTATGTTGAAATATAATAATGATTAAATAGTTAATTTATTTAAATTACTATCTATTTACTCGTAACTAGGGAAGTCGTGGCCTAAGGGTTAGAGAGTCGGACTCGTAACCCAAAGGTTGCTGGTTCGAGTCTCGTACCGGGCAGGGATTGTAGGTGGGGGGAGTGAATGTACAGCACTCTCTCCCACCTTCAATACCACGACTGAGGTGCCCTTGAGCAAGGCACCGAACCCCCAACTGCTCCCCGGGCACCGCAGCATAAATGGCTGCCCACTGCTCCGGGTGTGTTCACGGTGTGTGTGTGTGTTCACTGCTGTGTGTGTGTGCACTTTGGATGGGTTAAATGCAGAGCACTAATTCCAAGTATGGGTCACCATACTTGGCCACATGTCACGTCACTAAATATTGAATGTGCATCAATACGGATATCTATCTAGTAAAGAATGATGATTTAAATTGCAGTTAGCAGCTGAAAGAATAGTGAGTTACCACTCATTATTTATTGTCCAACTAATTAAACAAACAAAGAAAAGCATTTAATTTGTGTTTTCTCGATAAAGAATGTAAAATAAAAGAACTGTAGGCATGCAGCTGAAATCCTTTTGCTTTGATGAAGTAGCATGTGCAAAGAACCAAAACACTCCCAATTCTCAGCTGATGCAATGTATTATAAATATTGTTGGCTTCTACGAATCAAAGAATGTGCTTTTGCAATCCCTTGTTGGTGATGGATCATTTTCATGCTGTATTAAACAGCCTGTGAAACGTGACGTAAGAAATTGTGCGGTGATAGAAATATTGATGCTGAGGTCTAGTTAAAGTCTCTTTCCAGCTCACAGGTAATAATATTACAGACATATTTTCCAACACTAAAGCATCTGTCATAATAAAAGTGATGAAAAAATTGCAAAATATTTTAATAACATATCGCAAACATGCCTCTCTAAAGGCATTAACTGTATTGCTCTGGATGTTTAATCAGATTTCCAGAAATTTTATGAACAACAAACATGCTGAAAAGAAGTAATCACCCTGGTCATAATGGGTTAAACATCGTAATTCGCATGTCAGAGTAAATCAAATCTCACTGTTTATGTTAAATGTCTTATACTGTGCAATCAAACTGTAAATGTACTTAATATAATGCCATTTCAAGAAAGATTTCTCTGCACAACAACCATCATTTTCCAGTGAATAAAACATACATTTAAATATATTAAAAGCATATATTAATTTCAAGTCCTGAAAAAAAAAAACATTTTCAGGCATGAAAACTGAGGAACAAAACAACACAATTGTGAAGCGAGTTTAGTATTACACCATAATACCATTCAGTGAAACACTGGAACAATTAATAATTCAGTAGTTTGGATCATGACTAACAGGTTAAACATCTTTATTTAGGGGTCATTAAAGTGCCAGAGTCCATGTTTATAACACAGGACACCTAAATAATGCACCACTGTATCTCGAGGGGACAATTTCAAGAAATGGACAAGAAAGTTGCTCTCTCAACTACCAATATATTGACTGTGTGTTTTCTCTAGGGAAACATTCACGCTGTAGTCTTGTTACAGAGCCTCATACAAGTCATACAGCTAAATGCAAGTCATGAATAAATGACAACATCCAGCACCAAAGAACAGCTTACAACCTTTAATCATTCATCAGCACAAAGTGTTGGTTCAAATAAAGGTAGGCCTTTTACTTTCTATTTCACAGGGAGTCATAATAACCATATTTGGTTTATTTGTTGAATTTTTTAAGTATTACTGTTAGTTTGCTTGAATATCCCCAAGTTCAACATTTAATATGTTGTAGGCTTTATTGTGACAGGTGTCAGCAGAGAAAACTTATTTTGTATATTTCAGCAGGATAATGTAAGAAAAAGGAAAGTCTCAGATGGTATACCATCTTATCTGATATGTTGTACCTGCCTAACAATATGCTTTTTATTGTACCTCAGAGGGCATTGTTGTTTCTCTAGATCAATTGGGACAGAGCCTAGATTGCACCAACTATACTGAACCCCTGAGTTTTACCATGATTGACTGTAATCAAGAGAAACTAAACCCAAACATTAAGGCCTGGATGCCCTCATGAACTGAAATTCTGTGAACACTACATTCTGTGAACTACTAACATCATTTTATTGTCTTGGCAGAAAGCATTCAGGATAAATATCACTATTATTCCTAAAGGAATACTTTACAGGGTAAAATAACTACAGGGTCTTTAAATTAGTAATTTTCTAGTTCATTGACTTCTGATGTGCATCTGTAGCCAGTTATTCACATTTTGCAATTTATACTTCTCATTTTCCGTAGACTAAATTATTGCATATATTTCAGTAAATCGATTTGTGAGGGGGGGGGGTGCTTGCATGTTCCAATCTAGCTCACAGTGAGAATACGAATTACATTGCCCATAATGCATTTAGCCAATTTGTATAGCCCCACCCCCTATCACTGTCTGAAGAGAAACACCTCTGCTGGCTGAACATTCTTGTCTAAGGTGTGTGTGTGTAGAGCTATATATATATATATATATATATATATATATATATTGTCTAGTGTGTGTGTGTGTAGATATATATATATATATATATATATATATATATATATATAAAAGATAGCTGTATAAAAGATTTCACTGGAACTCACGTAACCACTAAAAAATTAATAAAAAACTCTTATACAAATTTTAAATTTATACATCTCTCTAATTTATATGTGGGTGAAGACATAAACATAAATCATTATTGAGTCACTATGGAAGAAAAGTACAATCCATTCCATTTTCATCCTCAATTTATAAACCAGCTGCTTGTGTTCAGTTCGAATATTTGCTGAAACTAACTTTTTAAATGCTATTTTCCAAGCTATTTCAGAACTGGTAAATACTGATACTAATATTTGTTTTTGTTTGTTAGGGGTGTATTATGGATAATTCATGAGGACAATAAGATGAAGAATATCCATGTTTATTGATAACACAAGACAACCATTAAAAATATTAATGAATAAACGCATTAAACCATGCTTTGCTATTGTTTGTCATGCTGCATTTTGATGAATGCTTATCATAGACCTTGCACAAGTGATTCAGAAAACAGATTTCCACCCACTGCCTCTTTCAGGTGCATGCCTTTACAGCTTCAGGAAAGGATTATGGATTTGCGTCTTTTTTTAATGACTCAGATGCATTTTAAGAGAAATGAGTTACAGTTAGATCCTCTGACACATTCACACAATTTCCCAAAGCGTGAACCCAGTCTCATGGCGCAGCGGGACCCCACAGCACACTGAAGAGAGAGAGAGAGAGAGAGAGAGAGAGAGAGAGAGAGAGAGAGAGAGAAAGAAAGATCAGAAGATGAAGAAAATGAGGATATCAAAGAGGTGGAGCAAAATGTACCTGTGGAATGCTACGTTTTTCTGAAGATGGTACATGAGGCTGATATCTTCCCAAAAGTGCTGTCATAGCCTCAACCTATGCAAAAACATAAGTAGGCCTACCCATAAGCAACTGAATATGAAACATATTTTTTTTATTTAAGATATGAATAAACATATATTAAAATATAGCCTACATGTAAACACAAACAAGTTTAACACTTCACCGACCAATTATTCAGTGTTTGGTTTACAGATAAATGGCCAAATATGTCTCAGTATATCACGCGAAAAATAAACAAATATAAAAAGACGTTTTATTTGGTAGCCTACTCACCAATTCGTTCTCCGTTTCCTGCTGGGACAGCTGTGTGTCATCTGTGAGTTCTTGGGAAGTTTGTCCAGAGCACATGACGGTGAAGAGCCCGACTATGATCAGTCCGGTCAGGATCTCTGAGCTCTTCATGGTCCTTAGTCAGTCAGCTGCCGGGTCACAGTCACAGCACACTGAGGTGTGGGAGGGACGGGTAATTTAGTAAACACGGACTAACAGTTCGCTGGCTGTTTTATAAACTGATATGCCCCGCCCTGACTTCGGTTAACGGATTATATCGGGTCAGCTATTGGGTAAAGGATATGTATGTATGCTCGATAGGTAATTCTCCTGCATGCTCTCCTGCATACTGTACCTTTGCAGGCATACTGCAGCTGTAGATGTACTAACATGAATAGAATATAATAGAATAGAATAGAATAGAATAGCAAAGCAAAATAAAATTTCATGTATTATACAAGGAAAGGGGGTGGGGCAATATTCCCATTTTGACATTTAGCCCATATTGACACGACTTACCCCTTAATAAAGGCCTATCGTGATTTAGCCTATTCATTAAAGTTAAATTAAGCTCACACTGGTGCCGGATGGTCTTGAAGCATCTTGGAGACGTTGCGACAGTTCTTCTGGATTGAGTCTGTCTCCGTTTGTTCTGTTTCTTCATGTCACTCCAGACCATAAAAAGTAACTAAGTAACGTAATTAGTTACTTTTTTAATGGAGTAACGCAATATTGTAATGCATTACTTTTAAAAGTAACTTTCCCCAACACTGCTCCAGACAGACTGGATGATGGTGAGATCGGATCTCTGTGTGGAGCACTGGCTGTTGTCAGACAAAAATCTCACTGGATTATTATAATCAATGGTAAAATGAATGTTTGGAAATGTAAACTGATATTTCCTACTGACACACTACAGCAAAAGATAGAAATAGCTGACTTAAAATAATTTTTAGCTGGTGAAAATAGTGTTCTAATAATTTTGGCCACCACTGGCTACTTTTATAGGCTAAAGAGTCTAAACGGTATATACATACATTTCCTCTTGTTTTATATTTGTTTATTAACAAAAGTAGCGTCAATAAAATATAACACTACTTAATTATGATTCATTTTGTGATTAAAAAGTTACAAATAAAATTACAATTAAATGACATTTAAATATAATGTGATTTATATTCTGTACATGTTTATTTGTATTAAGTTTAATAATTTTTAATAGAAATGATTTTAAATACAAAGATTATATAAATGAATAATTATTAGTTATCCTAAGGCCCCTTGGAGGTTTGCTGAGGCCCCCTGCTTGGAGAATCACGAAGTGCTGTGGCAGACTATGAGCTATGTGGGCAGTAGAGGGCGCTGCAGGCACAGTTAAAAGTTTTCAACTGATATTCTTGAAATGGGTGTTTCCTGAAACGCATACTTCAGGATTTAGGAAGGAACACGCCCATGACATCGGTCGGTTTTCAAGAAGAAAAAAAAAAGTCGCTGAAGTAAGAAGGGGGCCAGAGGTGCCTTCTCGAGGTCTAAATATAAATCCTAAAGGACAAAGATCTGCATCGAGAACTCACAAGGAAATAAGACTTGTAAAACTTTTGAGAAAACATGTCAACTTCTGACGAGACAGACGGTTTCCGTCCTAGATATGGGTGTAAGTATTAATGCGTTTTCTTCAGGCGTTCTTCTGAAACGTGATGCTCAGTGTGTTGAAAGCTACTAATTTCCATTGAATGCAAATGCATTAATTCAAAGAGAGTGTCAATCAATTTATTTTGATGTTTTATACAATTGCCCATTCTTTAATGCTCAAGTTTGCATCGGCATGGTTTACAACTTCCGCATTGTAATACTGTATGTGTAGGGCACTACAGAGCGGGATCACCTGGACAACTTTTCTGAACAGCCAAGCGTGTTGTTGTTTTTACTTTTAATTTTACATGAAGCATCGACATCCTCATTCTTTCTCTCTGCTGAACCACATTACTTATCAAGATTACATAAGTTGAGCATCAAACGACTGTGCACTGCCAATATAACTTTACTGTCTGTATATAGAGCTGTAATCTAGATGTAACGGTATGAAAATTTCTTATCACGATTATAGTGACCAAAATGATCACGGTTATCAGTATTATCACGGTATTGTTAAAATGTGCTGGAGATGTTCAAAAAGTACAGACACATAAATCTCTTCACCAAGTTTTATATTTAAAAATCAACAAACAACAAATAAAATGACTTTTTGTTTGCATAATCACTAAAACAGTAACATTACCAATGATGTTCGGATTTTAAATGACAACTTGACTGACAACGGTTTAATAGCATGTTGAAATATCTTATGTAAATGTTCAAATAACGCTTTGAAAAAGTTTAATAAAAAGGTAAACCTCACATTTTAGCCTTTAAATAAAGAAATGATATGTCAAAATCATAATTGATTATTAAATGATTATATGTATTTTATCTGCTCCATAAATAATTCTAGATAACTTATCTGAATTATTTAAATGTGTAGAATCCACATAAGCTTGTTTTTCATCTACCGGTCAAAATTTACAGCAGGGCAGAACCTGCACACAGGCTGAATGTAAATATAAGTCTCTGTAAATCCACTTGCTGACAGCAGGTGGCGCTGATTTTTAAAACCTCCCAGCTTTTCCGCCCTGTTTTCACTCAAAACGAAACTACTCTGCCTGCTGTGCGCACGTGAGACTGTTACTTAAAACTGTGCTTTATGCTGGACAGTATTTATGTATCGCGAGTTGTTCAAATCGCGGTAATCTAATACGGTTTTAATGATAATTAAAAGATGAAACGGTAATACTAACCGTTGGGAATTTTATCATGATTTATCGTCAAACCGGTAATCGTTACACCCCTAACTCTAGACAAGACTGTTTGAAAAACAGTTTTCAAACAGTCAAATCTAGCCCACAATGAAGCTCTGTCTCTCTCTCTCTCTCTCACCTAGAAGTGTTTTTATTATAAGAAATAAGAAAACCAATCACCATAAATGCCTCAATGAAGGTCAAACGTCACTCTTAGTGACTCTAGCTCTGGTAAAAAGCGTCTTTGTATCGTGCGCTACTATTTATTTTTCCCCCTGGCCTGAGTGAAACCCCCATTACCAAGCCGACTTTTTATGGAGAGTTAGTTACTTTGCTACTGTGAAGGCGGTTCATTGTTTCTGGTACTAATACAGTTTCAGTGATCTATTTCACTAGCCGACAGCTGCCAGACCACTTATTTTCTAAGCTTGAAATGTAAAGTCTATCACTTTAGTGCAGAGAATTGTGATTCATACCAGTAAGCTGAATCTTTTGAATCAATGCACTAAAAGATTCTCTTGCTTGATTTATTCGGAGCGCTTTCAACACGTTGCATCGTTACAGCAGTGGGTGGATACGAATCATTTGATGTGTTATGAACGAGTCACCGAATCACTCACTCATCTGATTCGTTAAAAAAAAAACACTTGGTTGACTGAAACAAAGTTTTAAACTGCACAAGTTTGATCAAACTATACAGTCAGAATGATAGTCTAAGTAAATACAAAGTTTAATGAGTAAGTCACAGACTTTCAACCAGCTTTGAATTGTTGCAATGGTAGTAGTAGTCTAAATTTAAGTAGTATATGTAAATGAAAAATATGTTTTTCTCTGTGTTACCTGCACCAGGATCTCCCCTTTTATTTATCAGTAAAAGTTCTCTTGATGATGTAAAATGCGCTATCTGGCTTCGATTAAGCTTAGTGCATTATGGATGTTAAAATTTTCCTACCGTTTTGGCAAAAAGAAATGCCTTAATAAACCTTTTTCTGTTTTCTCTAGTCATGTCTCCAGTGGTGAATTTCACCTTCAAGTAATCTCTTTAGGTGACTTTAATTCTGCATGGTTATCAGTAACTTTTACACATTCAGATTGATTCCGCCCTCTGTCTTTGCTTTTTTGCAGGATTGACTTACATGACAAACTGAGCAAACATTGTTTTTGTTAATGTAGGTGTTGTAGTAGTTAATTTTATCTGTTCACAAGCTGTCACACTCTAATTCAGTCTGAGAGACTTCAGTGCATGGAAATGAATGAGAGTGATTTGTACAGAAACAGATTGTTTCACAAATCAATGCCATATTTCACTTATGGTTTTAAACTAGATATTACTTAGGGTAATGTAGGCTTGAGTCTGTTGATCTCTGAACAACAATCATTTAGTGGTTGAATCATATAATTTTATTATCTTCTAGACTTTGTTTTTCTCTGTGTGCAATGGAAAAATGGCATCAATGGTTTTGTTTTTGGAAAACCAAAAAAATTCACTGAGGAGGTATCACGGGAAATGACGTAGTATCTAAGGATTGTCCTCATTATAGTTCAGTTCACTTCTGAACATGCAAACATTTCATTTGAATTGGGATTCTTTGCAGCTTGTGGCAGGGCAAATGATTGTTTGAGGTTTCATAATTCAAGACTACAATACTGTTATGATCTTACCCTCATTTAAACATGAATTTTCACAATTTAGGATCTACTCACAGACTCCGATCAAATCCAATGTAAGAGTTAGAGCTTTGCAGCCTTATTTATTTCCTTAATGTTTGTTTTCCAACAGAAGTTTGACTTAGTTAATATCTAATATCTTGGATATTATTAGGGTCACATTTGCAAAAGCTACAAATAAAGTGGATCATAACAGTTCAGATCATATTTTAATATTCCTGCAAAACTCTAGAGACAGAAATTAAGTTTTTTTTTTTTTACTTAGACAGGGTGTCGCCATATTTAGTTTTTTATAGGCATGAAAATGAGGCTGTGAGGGGCAGAAGTACTGTTGTTTAACAACATGAAAATTCTATGTGATGGACCTTTATACAGCCTATGCTATTGAAAAGACCGTAAGCTTGTCTCTCACAGCATCATTTTCAATCAAATAAAAATATGGCAATATGGCATCTACTCTGACTGAGGTCTTTTACAGACAAATATGTTTTTCCAAAGTTTCCTTCTTTTTTTTCTTCTTTCTGAAATATGTGCAGCTATTTACAGTAATAATTAGATTTATCTTCTTTTTCCACATGACATTAACCCCTGTTAAATTATTTCAGTATGTGGAATAGTCACAGATCTTAAGGTTGCAAGAGGTCTGGCATTACAAAGTTTGCATAAACTGCTAAAACGGTTTGTTTAGAGTGTAGCTAGCAGTTGAACTACATTTTATTTTTGCCCCTTAACTGTCACCGTCCCGTATACGGGACGACTAAGTTTACTTCAATATATTACAATTAAATCCTAATCTAATCATGACAAACTATATATCGTTGGAAATGTCTAAGACTCCTAAATAGATATTTTACCACTGTTTGTTGTTAGAAATTATGTAGGAACAGTAATAGATTAATTTATGACGAGTGCACCTCAAAACATATACATCATAACAGGAGTTCTGACCTTTGTCACAAAAATTATTCTTCATTTCCTTTTTCCCCATCACATGTTTTAGTAATCATCATAAAAAATATATAATTTGAAAGCTTAAAACCTCCAAATTCATCCTGTGAAAACCATTTTGAAATCGGACACTGCGTTACCATGGAAATCTTACTTTACAATCTTTTAGCGGGCTCCTCGCCCTTAGTGGGAGGTGTCATATTCCAAATGTATTACGGTCTTTTAGAATCAAAACTTTTCATAATCTTGACAAAATACATATCGTTGTAAATGTCTGAGTCTCAAGATTCCATATTTGGTGGTTATTTTGCGATAGAGTAATATTGAGAGAGAAATTGATACATTTTCTCCAAAAATTAAATGGAGTTTGGAGGGCACCTGGTGGCTGTTTGTGGTATAATGCCTAAACAAAATTGCATAGGAACCAAGATTTTTTTAATATCAACTTCAAATTTGGAACACAACTTATTTAGACATATGGCTTTAATTTTATAGCAATTTTGGATTAAAACATATTTTATAAAATATTTATTTTATATAAAATAAAAAAAGTACAGTACATTTTCTTTACAGTAAATTTAAACTTCTATAACTTTTTTTATACTTTCATTTTTTGAAATGATTTCACTTCTGCAATAATCAGCAGATTGTCTTCTTTAAAAAGAGACCAACCGTAGGTCTGTGTTCAAAAGCGTTTATGAATTATAACAATTTAAGTTTGAATAGTGCACTTTTCAAAAATGGGCATGACAGTTAAGGGGTTAAACTAACATTTTTAGCGTGTGATTTCTCTTAGGATTGGTTGAGCAGGTATGGATACCTGCCCCCTCCGGACCCCCACACAGGAAAGCTGCAGACTAAAGAAGGCATTGAGAGAGCCATCAGGGTTGGTGACAGTTAAGAGGTTAACCATTTGAATGCCACTTTATCTAGTGAGTATGTACTGTATGTGACAAATATATCTAAATACTACTGTTCAAAAGCTTGTGGTCGGTAAGTTTTTGAACAATAGAACCAACCAAGAAGACTGCCTTTATTTGATCAAAAATACAGCAAAAACAGTAATATTGTGAAATGTTGTTATAATTATAGCCATTACTCCAGTCTTCATTGCCTTCAGAAATCATGCTGATTTGCTGCTCAAGAAACATTTCTTATTATCAGTGTTGAAAACAGGTGTGATGCTTAATATTTTTAGATTTTTTTTCAGGATTCTTGATGAAAGGAAAGTTCAAAAACCCATATTTATTTGAAATAGAAATCTTTTGTAACATTATAAATGTCTTTGCTGTCACTTTTTGTCTTTGCTGAATGAAAAAAAAATCTTGCTGACCTCAAACTTTTGAATGGTAGTGTATATGTAAGTTTCACATCTCCGTACCTCAAGCTCTCTGAGGTGCGTGTTTCAATCTCATATCTTGTATATCTGCCCCTCTCATTTTAGCTGTTCTGGATGGCATGGAGCGGCTCACCGCTGAGGAGATGGATGAGCGGCGTCAACAGAACATGGCCTATGAGTACCTGTGCCACTTGGAAGAGGCTAAACGGTAAGAGACCAATTCTCCATTTCAGCCCCTCTGCACTTATATTAATTCATGACGGGTAACACAGAGTGTTTCGCTTCAAATAGCAGTTTAGCTTTCAGTTGGTGGTTGTTTAATGTCTCTGATGAATGTCTGTCACATGATTGTGGGTGTCTTCACTGCATGTCCCAGCAAGACCCACTACAGTGAATTTCTATATAACCCAGACTCTCCATGAAGCTCTGAATTCTTATTTCAGTCTATGGCTTAAACCCTAAAGAGATAGTTCACCCCATACATTCTGTCACCATTTACTCACCCTCATGTCATTCCAAACCTGTATGGCTTTCTTTTTTCTTTTGATCATAAAAGAAGATATTTTGTAAAATATTTCAGCTGTTGTTGTCCACACAGTGGAGGTCCAAAACTTAATTGGAAATCATTTGTAAAAATACCTTCTTTTGTGTAATGCAGAAGGTTGGTACAACATGTGTATAAGAAAATAATGACAGAATTTTCATTTTGGGTGAACTATTCCTTTAATTAACTCAGATTGCAAAGAAAATGAGATATGAGAGAATAATTGTGCGGGAAAAAAATACAGTACCGTTCAAAAGTTTGTGATCGGAAAGATTTCTTGTTTTTCAAAGTCTCTAATGCTCACCAGGGCTGCATTTATTAGATAAAAAATACAGTAAGAACAGCAATATTTTGAAATATTACAATTTAAAATAGCTGTTTTCTATTTTATTGTATTTTAAGATGTAATTAATTCCTGTGATGGCAAAGCTGAATTTTCAGCATCATTACTCCAGTCTTCAGTGTCACATGATCCTTCAGAAATCATTCTAATATGCTGATTTGCTGCTCAAGAAACATTTCTCATTATTATCAAAGTTGCAATCAGTTGTGCTGCTGTTTATATATTATATATTTTCTTGAAAATTGTTATACATTTTACGATTATTTGATGAATTGAAAATTCAAAAGAACAGCATTTATTTGAAATAGACTTTGGTAAAATACATGTTAATACTGTCACTTTTGAACAGATTAGTGCATGAATAAAAGTACATATGTGACTAGGGCTGCACGATAAATCGCATGCGATATTTAACGCGCATCTTATCAGTAAAGCCGGTTCTGTAATCAGCTGTAAATCTCCATCACCTGCGGGCTTTCACATTGAGCAGCATTAACTACACAGAGCCGTTGTTCACTGACGAGCTGCGCAAAAAATCGCGCGAATATGAACGTGGGTTTGCGCAGCTCGTCAATGCAGATGCGCATTAAATATCGCATGCGATTTATCGTGCAGCCCTATATGTGACCCTGGAGCACAAAACCAGTCTTAAGTAGCATGGGTAAATTTGTAGCAATAGCCCAAAATACATTGTGAATATTTAGATTTTTTTTTTTTTGCACCATCAGATTCCAGATTTTCAAATAGTTGTATCTTGGCTAGGGGTGGGCGATATGAGCTAAATTTCATATCACGATATTTTACACTGTCCAGGCGATATCGATATTATATTGCGATATGAGAAAACAAATTACAGCCAAAATATTTTAACCTTATATAACTAGACAAAGTGAGGGATTGGACATTTTTGTTCTGGAAGTCTTTTTTTATTGTGCCATTGTTTTGCTCAAAAAGTGCAAACGTGCAACATGAGGTAGGCCTGTATGAATTAAATTAAATTAAATATTGTGTGATTGAGTAGGCCAGTGGTTCCCAAACTTTTTCTCAGTGTCACATGATCCTTCAGAAATCATTCTAATATGCTGATTTGCTGCTCCAGAAACACTTCTCATTATCAGTGTTTAAAACATTTGGCTGCTTAATATTTTTGAGGAAACTATTTTTTCCACAATTCTCTTATGAATATTTGAAATGGTCCTTTGTGTCAGAGCGCTGGAGTTCGTCAGAAGTAGAACGCGGCATCACTTTTCACTTTACTGTCATGGATTTGTATAATCTATATAATTTGTATAATAAGTATATTCATAATCTGCTTTACGTTTACCTGGCACTGGAAGTCCTTTCCCAAACTTGTTACTTACATGCTTAGAGCAGAACCATGCATCGTTCATTTATATTTCTACATGGCTCCCTGCAATACAACTCTGATTCTTCAATCGTGCCATCTAGTGGTTTGTTGTTGATACAACCACAACTGATAACGGAGCACTCAAGCGGGTACTGCGAGTCATGTTGAGGTCCTTAAAATGTGTCAGATTAATATTTTGCGTTCAATTATGTACTTATCAGGCAAGTGGCCGCATGATAAGCTGGAAAATTACCCAGTGTAGTCTTTATCACCCTGCAGAGGTTTCTTTTGCAAAATAATCTGCTGACTGTACACTATCCCTCAGTTTGGGAACCACTGGTGTAGGCGATTTGTGCTCTATTAATTTGGTCTGTTACGATGCTTCCATATCATGGAACAACATAATACCGGTAGTCACGTTCATACCGGTATAGCGCCCACCCCTAATCTCGGCCAAATATTGTCCTATCCTAACAAACAATACATCAAAGGAAAGCTTATTTATTCAGCTTTCAGATGATGTATAAATCTCAATTTCAAAAAATGTACCCTTATGACTGGTTTTGTGGTCCAGGGTCACATTTCTTAAAAAAGAAAAAAAAAATCTTACTGACCACAAACTTTTGATTGGTAGCACCAAATAAGCTAATGGGTTGTGGGTGATTGTCATGGTGTTTCTTTGTGATTGCTAATGCGTTTTAGTGATTTGAAGTAGGGATGCTCCGATCCGCCTTTTTCGCCTACGATACCGATTCCGATACCTAGGGTTTGTTATTGGCCGATACAGATACCGATCCGATACCAGTGAAGTTTTTTCCCCCATTTAAATAAATGTAGAATTTATATATCTCTGTGTGTGGAACTGATAATCATTATTTCACAATCTACTAGATACAGACTACTTCATTATAAAGAAAAATAAAATAAACAATAAATATGAAAAAATATAGGCTTATGTATATTTATAATCTATGACAAAAATTTATCATAAACTAGGTTAGTGGATAATTCGGCAGCAAAAGTTATTCTAGAAAAATCAG
>NW_015546151.1:405300-412541 GCF_001515605.1 Sinocyclocheilus anshuiensis | reverse complement strand
ATACGATAGGACAAAACAAATACAGTGCAGCACGAACTGTTTTTATACAGTCTATGAGGACGAAGCGCTTACAATGTGCGCATCCAGTGTGCAGAATGATGACGTCACAGCCTGACGCCGTGTTGCTTCAAGAGCATCATTCTGCACACCGGATGCGCACATTGTAAGTGCTTCGTGTTAATCCGAGAAAAAGGGCACTATCGGAGCCGATACCCGATATGAATATCGGATCGGCGCATCCCTAATTTGAAGCATGTTGCTGCTGTGGTTCCAAGGGCATTCTAGATCATTTCTTGGTCCAGTTTGGTTGTCTTAGAAAAGTAATAACACACCTCTCATCAGCAAGTCACACATTTTGAAGAATCACAAAAGATGTGTGGTGTGAGGACACAGCAAAGTTTGATACTAAGTGTAGAAGTCTCTACTCTGCTGTATTTATATTTTTGGATCTTTTGGAGGTTATGGAGGCTATGGCCTGTCAGTGCACTCATTACATACACACACAGACACATCAGTGGTGCAAGAGGAAGTGAGTCAGTCCCTGTTGATTTCAGTATCTCACTCTGTAGCTGTGGCAACATGGTTGTCATAGAGACTGGTTCCGGTGTCTGCGTGTTTGAGGGAATGAGTGCGTGACAAAGTGGGAGAAAAAGAAACTCCACTGTATTCATAGTGGGCAGATAAGTTCAGAATAGTCATAGTCTTATATTAGCGTTTAGGTGTCCTCATTTGTCCTGCTGTAATATCACATCTTTACAGTTTGACTGCACTTTAATAAATCAGCTAAAACACCAACACCGTTGCTACTCGACGTCATTTATCAGGCTTTTGCCTGGAGGACGAGAGAAAGTTTTCTTCTCAGGCCTTGTTGAGTTGACAGTATTTGCCCTCGGGCTTGATTCAGAAATGCTGGAATGCTTGGAGTTTGCAGTGATCATGACGTGCAACAGTCTGTGGTATGATGGGATTTTCACAGGTTTATATGCAGTGTCTGAAAGCAAATGCTTGTGAATTTGTGTTAGTTGTTAGAATACCAAAGTGCAGATATTTCCAAAATGGCTTTTATCGTTGGTTTATTTCCATATCACTGTCTGCTATAAAGCCTGAAGGCCTGCTCTGTGTGATGATGTGCTCAAGTGTGTCTCTGAGCTATGCAATGCAAATTCTGCACCTACAGTATTTTGTTCTCTCTATTTCTATCTTTCAACTGTGCCATTTCTTATTTTACACTCTTATGAAAAATGGTAATCTAAACCAGATTAGGGTTCTTCTGCTTGTAACAACAGCAGAACCTTTTCATAAGGTTCCATAGAGAACCATGCTTTGAAAGTGCTATAACTTAAAAAAACAACAACTAAATAATAGTTATTATTAGTTTTCATATTTAAACATTGAATTTTTAACCTCTTTATTTGTCTGGGTCCATTAACACCCTCTAGCCTCTATTACATTAATAAAGCTGACAGCAAGTTGTGCCAATTAGGGACTTTTATTTTGTATTGACATGGGAAATTGTACCAAAAATGAATAATTACATAACAAAACAAAAAAAAAACAATAATAAAAATAAAACCCCAAGAGCAAGTTCCAGTGAAATATCTTCATAATCCTCTATTATCTTTCATTCTTCACAGATGATGAGGTTGTGAGATGTGGCAGCATCTGTCTGTGTAGAAATAAACATTTTAGTCACAGTGTGTCTCTTCCATTTAAGTAAAAGCAATTTTGTTTACGAAGACCAAAAGTAGCCTAGATATTGTGAATGGTCAGTATGTAAGCCCTTTAAAATAATAGAATGAAAATGTAATATAAAATGGGATAGCATTAATGTAACTAATGTATCTAACACTAGCTTGCTCTTTTATTCTGTCTTTCTATTCAATCTGTTTTCTTTTTATTTATTATATAATTTTAAAAAAACCTTGCTACGTGTACTGCATTAAGCTAACTGAGACTTGTTATAGCACTTGCATATCATTGCTGTTTTGTTGATTTTGATTGCTTCCATTGTCCTCATTTGTAAGTCGCTTTGGATAAAAGCGTCTGTTAAATGACTAAATGTAATGTTTTTGTGACTGTTTGTGCCATGTTTATACATAAACCCAAGTAATAATCAAAAACTCTAACCCTAAACTTAAGCATAGAATGGTTCTTCAGGGCAGTATGTTTCTAAGTTGAACTATTAGCCTAATACATGTAAATAGCAATGTTTTTTAAAAGTGTATATGATCTCATAATGTAATTAGAATATTGTGAGCACAGCAGAAGGGGAACTGCTGTAAAATTGGGTTTAAATAAGGTCAAGAAGATGCATGAAGGTCCAGGCACAAGGTCACAGCTGTGCAGGTAGAGCTAGTAATGGATTACCCTTGGGAGTCAGTCATTTTTGGTTACCTAGCAGTTCAGATGCTTTTTGTTTTGTTTGTTCATTTTACAATTTTGTCTAGTGAAATGTTCTTGGGGAATGTTGTCTAACATGTCTCCGGTATGCTATCTATTCAAAGTCATGCCCAATCCAATGTCTCCTGCATGGTCTTCCAAGAGAAACATACTTGGGTGATCTGATGTGAATCTACTGTAAATAACTTTGAGTGACAGAAAACAAAGATGGCTTTGTAGGTTAGGGTTGCATGATTCATAAAAATAAAATTTAATTCCCAGTATGGCAAAGGATGTGATTTAATGAAATGAAGACATACATGTTTGAAAATTAGTTAAAATTTGAAAATGAATATTAGAATATTAGTATTATAATTGTACAGTTGCATATTATTTTTTGCCAAATTGTGTGGCCCCACAAACACATCTACCCAAAAAATGATGTTAATGTATTATTTAGTGGTCGACCGATATTGTTTTTTTGACAGCCGCTGCTGATGCCGATATCTTGGCGAGCAGGGTGGCCGATGACCGATATAAAGCTGATATAATTTTATTTATTTTAATTAATATTTAAGAAATTTGAAATCATATGAAAATTGATTAAAAAAATTAATGTGTTAAATAAACATACTTATACTTTAGATGACAGTATTTTTCACAAATAAATAAATATTTAATAAAAATATAATTAAAAAGGAAGTAAACACTGTAACCAACAGGGCACTCAGTATTCTGGGAAGTTTGTGTGCATTGGGAATCACATTTTTTCAAATAAAGCCAAGGTAACACTCATTCATACACAGATAATAAAAAGAATAATATACAAATATACAAAATTGACAATAATGTTTGCCTTTCTATTACTAATAATATTAAAGCAATCGTTATAATACTTTTTTGTATACATTTTTAATTCCTTTGTTTAACAGATCTATCTGATTATTAGACAGACGTATTAGATAATCCGTATTAGACAGAACTGTTAACGACGACAGCGAACAAGAGGGAGAATATGAGCGCTGTTTGCTCAGGCGCTGCTGTTCTCAGCGCCATCAAAATAAAAGTCCCGCCTCTAACGCATCGGCCAAACAGAAAAACTTATTGGCCGATGCTGATATTTGAAAAATGCCAAATATCGGCACTAGTATTATTATATGTGTAAAAAATGTTTTAACTTGGTTTTTAAAACTTAAAATTCTACACTCAAATGTGTTGAGGCAATAAGGAAAATATTACTTTTTACATGATGGTAGTGGTTGACCGATATTGGTTTTTTGACAGCCGATGCCGATATCTTGGAAATCAGGGTGGCCGATATAAAGCCGATATAATTTTTTTTTATTTTAATTCATATTTAAGAAATTTGAAATAATTTGAAAATTGATTAAAAAATAAATGTTAAACATACATACTTATACTTTAGATGACAAAGTATTTTTCACAAATAAATATTTAATAAAAATATAATTAAAAAGGAAGTAAACACTGTAACCAACAGGGCACTCAGTATTCTGGGAAGTTTGTGTGCATTGGGAATCACATTTTTTCAAATAAAGCCAAGGTAACACTCATTCATACACAGATAATAAAAAGAATAATATACAAATATACAAAATTGACAATAATGTTTGCCTTTCTATTACTAATAATATTAAAGCAATCGTTATAATACTTTTTTGTATACATTTTTAATTCCTTTGTTTAACAGATCTATCTGATTATTAGACAGACGTATTAGATAATCCGTATTAGACAGAACTGTTAACGACGACAGCGAACAAGAGGGAGAATATGAGCGCTGTTTGCTCAGGCGCTGCTGTTCTCAGCGCCATCAAAATAAAAGTCCCGCCTCTAACGCATCGGCCAAACAGAAAAACTTATTGGCCGATGCTGATATTTGAAAAATGCCAAATATCGGCACTAGTATTATTATATGTGTAAAAAATGTTTTAACTTGGTTTTTAAAACTTAAAATTCTACACTCAAATGTGTTGAGGCAATAAGGAAAATATTACTTTTTACATGATGGTAGTGGTTGACCGATATTGGTTTTTTGACAGCCGATGCCGATATCTTGGAAATCAGGGTGGCCGATATAAAGCCGATATAATTTTTTTTTATTTTAATTCATATTTAAGAAATTTGAAATAATTTGAAAATTGATTAAAAAATAAATGTTAAACATACTTATACTTTAGATGACAAAGTATTTTTCACAAATAAATATTTAATAAAAATATAATTAAAAAGGAAGTAAACACTGTAACCAACAGGGCACTCAGTATTCTGGGAAGTTTGTGTGCATTGGGAATCACATTTTTTCAAATAAAGCCAAGGTAACACTCATTTTACATTCAGCACACAGTGAAAATGACATGAATATGACAGTGGGCAAATGCATAAAGCGCAGCATAATTTTAAATCACGAGTTTAAAGTTTGTCGATCGTGCGTCTCCAGTGAAGCTGAAGTCTCCTCCTGTCCGCATTCAATTCGCACGGATCGACCGTCACGCAGAGAACACGCGATCATGCAGGACACAAATGCACACTTCACAAGATCTCACAACTGGATCCAACTAAGTTTGCAAGGTTTTTGAAATTAGATGTTCATTAGACAAGATTTGTTTAAATGATATAAATGCGTATTTGCTGAATGCTGACGGCAAACAAGAAAGTATTATAATGTTTGCCTTTCTATTACTAATAATATAAAAGCAATCGTTATAATACTTTTTGTATACATTTTAATTCCTTTGTTTAACCATTCTATCTGATTATTAGACAGACGTATTAGATAATCCATATTAGACAGAACTGAACGACAACAGCGAACCAGAGGGAGAGGAAGGCCTGTGCTCAGGCGCTGCTGTTCTCAGCGCCGTCAAAATAAAAGACAGTCGCGCCATCAAAATAAAAGTCCCGCCTAGAACGCATCAGCCCAACAGGAAAACTTATCGGCCGATGCCGATATTTAAAAAATGCCAAATATATATATCGGCGATATATTGGTCGACCGTTACATGATGGTTGCACCACATAACATTTTAATTTTTTTAAAAAGGGGAAAAAAAAGAGTTTTTTTTAAAGAGTACATTTGGAGTATGTATCTAAGAACTTGCCATGTTTTAAACTAATTTTTTTAAAGATTTTTACTTTATTGTTGAGGCTCTTATTTGCCATTGACCTACAGGTCAACATTGAAGTGTAAAGCATCTTCTCTGTATGAAATCTCTGTGTCACGAGGTCAACAGGCAGCTTGCTGTAGTTTTTCGAAGTGTTATGCAAACCTCTCATTTCGACTGCTGTTAATTGTAGGTTTCTGTTCTGTAAATATGGAGAAGAGATCGATACTGAGGATACAGGGAAAGAGAAGCATGAGAGAGGGTTGTGAGAAGATAACCAATGGTGTATGTGTGTCAGCACAGTTGCCCATGAGGCAGTATGGTTCATCGCTGCTATTACTGGCATGCACGCTGGGATGTGTGAATATTTGGTTCAGCCCTTCAGAACTGCCCCACCCCTCTCATAACTTTCTGAAGGTGTAGCCTATGTCAGATTCCTCTGTTATTTTCTTGTGCTAGTATCATGTTAATACAAAGTGGTTAATTTTATGCTCTTTTCCTCAAGAAAAATATTTAGATCAGATATATTAATATTTAGATACTTTTATGGCCATTACAGCATCTTATACACTTAAATTGATGATTTGTTCCAAAATGGAACACTTTGTTTTGAAAAGCATTGTGTTAATTTATGCCTCTGTCAGACTGATAGCAGTTTTATTGCTGTAGGTCACCAGGTCAATGTACTGTTGGTCAATAGTAGGTGTTCCTGCATCTGCATATTATTGGTGGGTTGCCTAACTGGCCAAAGCTTTTAAAAATCCCATCAAAAATAATGTTTTGACAAGGAATCGGGAATTTTCTACTGCTAAAATGAATATACACTGTAAAACATATTGTTTGTTTAACTTAAAGTAACATGGTTGTTAGAGTTCATTGAAAATGCGAGTAATAAAGAAAGCGATTGGTTTAATCAACAGAATCCTAAAGTATTACAACATTAATTATTAATTAATTATAATGATTATAATTATAGTTAATTATAGTTAGAATAATTATAAGTTGATTTCACAAAGAAAAAAGTTCTTCAAATCATGAAAATTATTTTTTACAATGTAGGGGACAGTATTTGGATATAATTTGCTGCTGCTCATCTTTTCATGATAAATAACGATTATAAATGCACTCATTTGTAATGCTGACGGGGTTTTCCTCGTCATTTTTTTATTACATCACTATGTGGGCAACTTGCTCACAGTAACAGTAACTTCTCAATGTCATTCTATTGGCCGCTTCATGTCGCTGCTCATTTGCATAAAGTTATACTTGTCAATGCATTTATGGACACGCCCACATCACTTCACTCCACAACAGGTGCTGTTGTTCATGTCACTGGAAATTGTCATTTTTCATTGAAAATGAGTAAGGTTAGGTCACTTTATTCCTGCATATAACTGTCAGTTTGATGCCATTTAGGCTCCAGTTTCCAGCTGAAATGCTGCTTTCCACCACAAAATCCTGAGAACTGAATACTATTTTCCGCTATTTATTTTTTACATTTTCATGAGTAGTAAAATTGAGGCAGACTGAGAAAGGTCAGTTTTAATGACAGTTTGCTAGTCTGTCCAAATGTTTTATTAAATTGCCACACAAAAACAGTGACCTGTTTCTCTTTTTACAAAGATGCAATTTCCTGTTGAGCAACAGGTGGTCTTAAATATGCTCTCAACTGAAGTAGAGAAACCCCTCCTCTCTCTCTCTCTCTCTCTCTCTCTCTCTCTCTCTCTCTGTGTGTGT
>NW_015546151.1:403794-404140 GCF_001515605.1 Sinocyclocheilus anshuiensis | reverse complement strand
GTGTGTGTGTTTGTGTGTGTGTGTGTGTGTGTGTGTGTGTGTGGCCATCTGTAGGGAATAGAGCTGTAATATAACAATACAGGGGATGTGGGGAACTGTGCAATACACTGCCACTTCCTTACATCCTTTTAAATATGCATTAAAACACAATACAACTGTGTCTGCATGAAATGAAAACTCACACTATCTTTGTTGTAAATGAATGTTATAGATTTTATTGTGAATGATTCATCCGTGTATGTTTTTTTTAACCTTGTAATGTTTAATCAAAACGTCGTAACTCCGGTGACTTCTCTATGGTGATGTAGGGCTGGACGATATGGCCAAAATTTATATCACGATATAT
>NW_015546151.1:397775-403580 GCF_001515605.1 Sinocyclocheilus anshuiensis | reverse complement strand
AAACTGATTGTCTGCCAGCAGGAGGCGCTGTGAGAACGGTGGAACTAACGGTTTCTCCAGTAATGGCTGTAAACAAAGCAGCTCCGCTCATGAATGCTACTTTATCAGATAAAAATGCCATCTAAACTATTCTGAAGACAGTCGGTTCCCTTCAGAGATACATTCATATAAAACACCCGCGACGCGTTTTGATTTTGAAACGTGCAGTGCTCATGTTTATTCAACGCCACAAATAAATCAATGTATGGGAAACACTGGTAATGTATATCGAAATATCGGAAATGTGTTTAAAAATCATATCACCGTTATTGAAAAAAATTATATCGCGATACATATTGATATTGAATTATTGTCCAGCCCTATGGTGATGTATGCAGTACTTCTCCAATCAACTGCAAACTTGCATTTATTTTCGAGTACAATGCCAAAATCTCAAAATCCAATCAATAACCG
Source organism: Sinocyclocheilus anshuiensis (assembly GCF_001515605.1). NCBI lineage: Eukaryota > Metazoa > Chordata > Actinopteri > Cypriniformes > Cyprinidae > Sinocyclocheilus > Sinocyclocheilus anshuiensis. The sequence goes on along the minus strand of NW_015546151.1, from coordinate 403,127 downwards.
ATGAATTGAACCAAGTACCCACACTGTTTTTTTGACAGCATTTGAATGTACTTCAATAACTGTTGCTACTTCTCTTTCATTGCTACTTTTAACTCTATGGACCGCATCTGTGGTAGGCTATTGATTTACCCCTGAAAATGATTTAGACTTGTTTCTTAGTTAACATTTTTTTTATGTTTAGACACCTCAAATTCAGTTTAAATTCAGGAGTCCTTATCTGATACCATAATGATTCTCAATGAAATCTCAATTTTTGTCTGCAGAAGTGTAAAGCCATTTTTGGTGGCTAGCATGTTTTATCGTCATGCATCATGCAGCTTGTTTCCTTGGCTCAACCTGAAGTCTTGTTCCTGAAAGTATGTTCACCCTGTAGACTTCCATTGCAAGCGCATCACTGTAAACACATTTCTTGTTTGTTTCAAACTGAAGGATGTGGCAGAATCATTCTGTGAGTATAACCTGCATGTCACAGATGTTATCAGTGGATGTTACCCAGAATATTCCTGTACAAGTGTACAGACTCCACTGTATATTGTATGCAACATATGGCTGCAGTGGCAGCACTGCTAAATACTGCATCAGTAGAGATTTGGCATATATTTAGCCACGGTGATATTGTTGGCCTATTTTTTAATTATGGACATTAAAGGTGACATATCATGAAAATTTGACTTTTCCAGGTTTTAAGTGCTATAATCAGGTCCCCGGTGCATCTACCAACCAAGGAAACGTGAAAAATATTAACCCAGTAACTTTGTTTTGGTAAGCCTTTTTCTGCAAGCGTCTGGAAAAACGTGTAGTGACGTTGCAAAGGGATCTCATTATAATATTACCGCCCCTTAATCTGTAAGTTTCCACCCAAGGCGCCATCATTTTGATTTCGCAAGTGACAACGGTGTACTAGTTCTAATGCCATGGCGAAAGTTTATGCAAAACATGCAAACTGTTCTGCCTTTGGCTGCACAGACGAGCACAGAACACTGTTTACAGTCCCAGCCTCAGAGGAGACAAGACAGCAGTGGATTTATTGATTTATTTATTGTATATTGCTGCTGCCACACAGATCTAATATAAACATACAATTTATTTCCCAGCTGTTTACCTTCACAGACATAACCCACTGTTTTTGGAACTCATGTGTGTTTTTAACGTAAACTTGTGTGTGAATGAGAACTTAGTTTAGTAGTTTGTACATGCTGTGACAGCCGCTTTCTGTCCGTGTGCTTCGGATGTGTGCACTCAGAAAACCGTATATCAGAAGTTTAAACTAAGATGGTTTAAAACGCATGATTTCAGTGCGATAAACATGATAATCAGAAAAAAAACATATGTTTTATAGCAGGTACGAGCTGTAATGGCGCAGCTCTATTCTGGAAAAGGGGGCGGGGAGCAGCAGCTTATTTGCATTTAAAGAGACATGCTCTAATACAGCGTGGTTCTGCTTCCACTCCAAATAGGCATTTTCAAAATGATATAATAAATGATCTGTGGGGTATTTTGAGCTGAAACTTCACAGACACATTCTGGGGACACCTGAGACTTATATAACATATATTGTAAAAAGGGGCATAATATGTCTCCTTTAAGTTTTACTGTTTGGTCAATAAGTGTCGGAAACAGGACTTCTATCATTTTGATAGCTCTGAGAACCACCCAACTGCAGATGCACGAGTTCTCATTCTCCATCTTATTTTACTATCTTTGTTTAATAGTTTTGTCTAAAAATGGAAAGGCAAATACTATAATATTTCTTATTATACAGAAACATGAGGTCATTGTTCATTATGTGATTTGCTTTAGTACGGCTCTCATTCACTGACACATTTAACAGCCTCTCCCTTGTTTGGCCAGGAAAGAGCCCACACCTCTGTGTTTGGCCGCCCCACCCTTCATTACCCGCTGCTTTCCCTCAGCAATCCCTTCACAGGTGCTCTTCCCAGGAAAATGGCAGCGTCCACTTTGCTTTGACTTTAAGAATGATTGCCTTTAAGTCAGTATTTTTGTTATCAATCAGAAGTTACTTAATTTTTTTTCTTTGACGCATGCTTAATTTGGACTTCTTATTGCTAGTTGTTGCTTTATCTGACATTTTCTGTGAGAATATGTGGGAGGTGAGAGAGCCCTTTTTTTTTCTCTTGAAACACATAAATACTGTACAGGATCTCTTGACCCCTGGGTCACAGCTGTGATATCAATGAAACAAGCACACACTAAGTCCATTGTCACACTAAAATGAGGAAGGGGAGACAGCTTTTTTTTTTCTAAGCACAGCCCCATTTTGATGCCTCATCTTGTCTGTAATGTTTGGGTAATTGGAGATTTTGGCTGCAAGGTCCATTTCCTCTGCTCCAAATGCTTGTAGCAGCCCCAAAAGTAGGATATGAGGGCACTTAAGCTCTTAAAATGATTGAATGTCATTGCATCGGGTAACTAAAATAAGTAATATTTGCTTTGATATTAGGGATGTTACAATTCACAATGCAATACAATTCACTATACTGATTTCACAATACCATTTTCTCAAATTTTTTTAACAAATAAGATAAATCTCTTCATATAAACAAACGGAGTCTTTCCCTGTGCTCTTTCCATTTAAAATTAGAGACAACCACTGCATTTTAATACTGAACCAAAGATTGGTTCAACGAAGATACTGCATACATGCAGCATGAGCAGTTTTTAATCTAAATTTTTATAAGATAGTTTGTATAATTTCAAAATTTGATGCAAAAACAGAATGGTCTGACTTTAGTTTTATAAACTCCTACATCCAATTGTATAGCGATTTGTTTAACATCTCAACCGGTTTGAATTGTCACATATTTGCATTGATATTCAACTGGGTCGGGGTACATTCTTACATCCCTATTTGATATTTGAAGAAATATAGCACAAACCCACTTTTCAAGCAGGATATTTAGCAATAAGATGTTTGGTTGGATTTTAAATACACTGTTTCGAAACTTTCTGGTGTCCAAGTATGACAAATTTTGTGTGACAATGAGTAATTTTTTCGATTATTTCACATTCATTTGTTGTTTTGTATTTGCTCATAAAATAAGATCAAAGATCAAACAACAGGACAAATACAATATATTAAATATTTTTATGCCTGTTGAACAGTAGCATTCAAGTACGAAACTGAATCAAATGTAAAATAAAACTGCATAGCTATATGAATTCAATTATATGCTGATTTTTATTAAAGCTACTGAAGTTATTTAGTTAAAAATGGTGAGTAATTTTCGCTGTCTTTTGCTTTTTTATTAACATTAGGGACCCGGACCTCAGCAGGTTTATTAGGCTGCTGTCACTTTAAGACCTGATGCACAGAGTCAATATATTAATACACATCCGATCTCTATCTCTACTGTTTATGTGAATACTCACCAAGATGGCTGTGTATGAAATGTCCATTTAAAATTATATGCTATCTGAGAAAGGTAAATTTTTAATAACTTGAAAAACTTGCTTAATATCTTGAAGCAACGGTGTGGATGTGATGTATGTGTGATGTGTCAACAGTTAAAACTCTACACTTGAAAAAGACCCAGATGAAGACTTTGCAAACATGAAGCGGTTCATGGGGGTGTTTCTGGGTGAGTGAGTTTCAGACAGCGGCTTCCTGTTGAGAGGTGAATCGGCTCAGTCTGTTAGTGTCTGTGGCACCTGATCATGGAGGTCATCCTGTCATTCCTCCGCTGCAGCTGAGCATGTAATGGAGCACTTGACTACTGCATGCTGTGAAACGCTCTCTTTCTTTATGCCGGGGCTTTTCCTGTCTTTATCTTTCTCCCATAATCCAATCTTTTTTTATATGTTTTTAATGGTTACATGAGGTGAAATGTAGTTCTTTTAGTTTTTGCTGTCACAGTGAAAGACTGCTGAGAAAGGGTGGGTGAAAGTAGGTGTGCCTGTGCCTTTCTCAGCATAGTCAGATATTTCAATGTGGTCAGATAAGCTCCACCACTGATTTGCCTGTGCTTTGCCCATCTGAACTGGTGCAGATGCAAGAATAAACATGTACAGCTGGTTGTTTCATGGTATAGTCTGTTTTTAGTGAGATTAACATTTAGATCATATTAATTAATAACAGATTTGAGAACAGCTGCTTTTCCGTAGTCGATCTACAGTCTTCATCGGTCTGTCTAATATATGTGACGCAATGCGTAATCGAATATTTGGAGGATTAAATGGACATCGTGGTCACTTGTTGCGGTCAGTTGTTACCAGTTAATGTGTACTTGCTGGATAAAGCCGTGCTATAGTCACATTTTCTTGGTCTGTTTGTCTTGCAAAATAAGATTTGATTTTAAATTAGCTAAAGCATTTACATGACTTTTTTTAAGAGAAATTCTTGCTTGATCTAACTGAAATCAAACTTTTAAATTGCAAGTAGTTTTGATCAGATGCAAAGATCTAAGGGGATTTTTAAACTGGATAATTTATAACGACTTTTGTTGTTATTAAATATTCTTAGATTTTTGTTGTGCAGATTTTTCAGAGTAATGCTAAAACTGCTTTTTATTTATGTCTTTTTTTGGTAGGCTGAACATCTTACAGATTCTGCTGGGGAAATGTAAACTTATTAGCGTAATTGTAACTGGCTGTAACTGTAAAAGCTGGAGCAGTGGTTGTATGGACTCCCTCTAAAGGCTCCGCCCTCTCATGCAGTGCTGTGTTGTGATTGGTGGAGTAACTGTCTAGGAGTTTGCCTTTGAAGTTTTTTTTTGTATGAGTGAGGAAGTGACTGTTTGTGGTTTGCAGCTGTGAGGCGGGTGAAAAAGTGCAGTTAATGTGTTGATATCCATTGAGTCCCAGTCAAAATTATGTTTACTGATAAAACTTTTACTGATGAGTGATGGTTACTAATGAGTATTTTGTCCTGTGATTGTTTTGCGTGAAAGGGTCTTATCTAGGGCTGTAGCTATCGATTATTTTAGTAATCGAGTATTCTACAGATTATTCCATCGATTAATTGAGTAATCGGATAAGAAGTCATTTTTCTTTATTAAAGAGCAATACTAAATATACAAAAGATAAGATCGATCTCTTAAAATAAACAAATAATTTTGTTTTCTTTTTAGAAAAATTTACATTTTTATTGCTGAAATTGCATACATTAATAACCGTGAAAACTAAACCCATTTAATGCATTTAATTGCCAAATTACATTCAAAATGCAAATACAAATATATCAATAAAATAAATTAAATAAAAAAATTAAATAAAAAACAAAAATCAATTTCACATTACTTTAAAAAAAGGTCAACAGTACAAACAAAAACTAAGGCATAAATCAAAATAATAGTAATAAAAATAATAATAATACCTAAACATTGCATTTATGTC
>NW_015546151.1:377965-397711 GCF_001515605.1 Sinocyclocheilus anshuiensis | reverse complement strand
ATGCACCAAGAGCTTGTAACACTCCAAAGAGAAAGGAAAAATTGAAATCGCATCATATGACCCCTTTAATTTTTTTTGGCAAAATAAAGCAAAAACAGGCAATATAGTGTCTAAAACGTAAGTCTCTTAATATGACCTTTTTGTTTATTGAACTGTTGAATAAAATCACGTTTACAATCATGCTGATTTTAGAGGTGAAACCTGGCACTCTTTGTGTGATATTTACTAACTTTCTTTCTGTGGTATTTTATACACAATGGCGCTTGTAATTTGCCTCGATTTTTTTGTATTCAAGTTACTCGAGGTATTCGAGGAATCGTTTCAGCCCTAGTCGTATTATACTTCTTTTTCATTTTCTTATGTTCATTAAGGTTTTTTTTTTTTTTTACATTTCTTTCTCTTTCTTGGAATTAAATGTTTTTTGTTGCTGTGACTTTAAGACTCCTATATAATGCCCTCTTCTTCAAGTGTAACGGGGCTCACTGATGGGTTACAGATGTGTCTGGTCCAGTATAGTTTTTAACCGTCCTATCCACTGTCCCAGAATCACAAAACCATCTGTGCTGAAATCTGCCTCTCAAACTGTTAGTCAATCTGCTGTATAACAGTAGCTGTTCTTCTTCCTTCCTCATTACCGCACTGTGGACCAAATATCTTAACACTGATTATGTGTCATGTGGAAGGTAGGCTTGCCGCGATAGACTGTGCTAACGGTGATACCGGTGTTAAGCCGCAACACCAGTTACGCCACTTGCCGTGGCACTGACCCCCACCGTCGTTTTGAGTTTTTTTAGTAATAAAAATCATTTAGTTCAGTAAAAGAACAGACATTACAATTAAAAACTGAACGTGGCTGCTCAATGCAGCGTGTCGAACGACAGATTACCGGTGTTGTCACACGTCGATTAACCGGTGGGAACATTTCCTCACCGTCACAACCCTAGTGGAAGGTCAATTTTCTGACTTCATAGATCTAAATATGTTCTTTTTGTAATGGAGAGGATGATTTTCATTCTTAAAGTCACAGTAGTGTTTCGTAGCAATTCAAATCAGGGCTAGGCGATATAGCTATAGAACAAACTCTGGTACGGTTGATTGGATAAACCAATGAATGGATGAACTTAGCAGCACACATGTGGTTTTGTTTACAATTTCTGGTTCACTTGCAAAAAGGGCAGTGTGAAAGCGAACCACACCAAACAAACAAAAAAAAATCAACATTGTATTTGGTCCGGACCAAAGCAAGTGAACTACCAGACTTTCCTGGTGTGAATACACCCTAAGATTTATATCTCAATATTTTATATGATGTTCACAATATTCTGTCATTTTATATCATCAGCGAAATTATTGCGATAATTCAGTGTGTTGTCCAGCCCTGCTTTAAACTTATTCAAAAAGGTTGAGTAAAATAGGCTATAACACGAGGGCTGTGCGATTTAATGTTCTCACGATATGAAATATTTTTCTTGGAGTGTTTCAAAACAGAAGCGGAAAGCCCTTGTGTGTCTTCCTTGGGAGACAGTGAGGTCACTCTCACCTCTTCCTATTGGAATGACCTGTGAACTGTGCGGCTTCAGTCTTCCTGTGTCACACTGAAAGGAAGTCCTTTGTAGTAGATGCTGTTACACATTCTCAGCTACGGTCTCAGTTATTTTTGGCTTAAGTTTGAAATGTCTCCAGATTGTATGATGTAATTCATGAATAGTTTCATATATGGTAATTATGGAATTCAGATTTTATTTTGTGTCGTTCCTAGGGCCCGTTAATAGCATTGACTTGGGTGTGTCTCCTCTGTGTGTGTGTGTGTGTGTGTGTGTGTGTGTGTGTGTGTGTGTGTGTGTGTGTGTGTGTGCGCGCGCGCGCGAGTGCAGGCATGTTCATCACAAAGAGCCATTGCAGAGTGAAAAAGAGAGGCAGAGAGAAGGTTGTTAGGCTGCTGCTATCAGTATGTGTCCTGTGTGGGCACTCACAGATCAGGTAGAGGTGTTGGTGTTGTTATTCAAGGCCGTAAACTTGTCTTTGATTTGTTTGGCCCTCTCAATCATTTTGACATTGATGAGTGCTGTTAGATCTCTGAGTCAGACCAGCATTTTGGCCATTCCTATCTAATAGGCGAGACTTGTGCCCCTCAATGTTATGGCCTTGCTACAATGTAATTTCCACCACATATTGGATTATGTATTGTGCATTTTGTGGTGGTGAAATAAAATGAAATTTTAAATATGGAATAAATGGATAGTGCTTTGCAGTCCTCCATCTCGTGTGCCTACTGACGACAAAAAAATTTCATATCAGTTGAGTTCGATAATTATCACAGATTTAAAATTTTTATTTCTTTCAAGTTTAAAGGCTGATGTTTACTCCTAAGTGAAAGTTGTAGAAACCAGGCCATTACTTGTGGGTTTAAACTACTCTTTATGGTCAGAACATGACAAAAACTTTTGAATTCTTTACACTTTTCCAGCCATTTTTCCTTAACAAAATAAATAAATATCCTAATATAAAAATTAATTCCTTAGTTTCTTCGTTCTAATGAGTGATATTGTTTCAAATCATGAAACAGGTTTGTGTTGCCTGACTTTGATGACATGTATCTTCAGCACAGTTTGCAGTGCAGGCTGCAATATTAATAATATACATTTTTTTTCCTTTTAGAAATGCACATTAGACAGTAGCTTGAGTTGACAGTAGTAGTAGCTTTAGTTAGGATGCAGATGTAAATTTATGTTCATTATCAAAAACAGTAACATCTGTAAAATTGCAACAACTTCATTTTTATATGGTGAAATGTAATTATTCTGACTGTTTGAGTTTTATTAAAATTAACTGTTTTGGTCTTCCATAGTAGCATGCATTTAGGTCACCACAGTTAAAACCACACATATACTGTATACCTTAATACCATGGTAAAAATGTAACTACTGTATATGGTTTCTAGGTGTTTGTAGGAAAAACAGTAGTATAAATACATTTAGTATAAATGCACAAATGCTATAGCTTAATCTAAAAAATACTGTAATTATATCACATTACTCCTTTAATACATTTAATACATGTCTAAATTATTAATATAAAAATTGACTTGAATATCCCACATTTGTGCCACAATACCATGGTGCAATTAGTGTTACTACAGTGAATCCATGATAAATGATGACGATTTGTAGATTGAAAAGCCTTCTGACTGTATCGTTGCACACAGTGTTTCTCCTGTTTGTCAGCGCTGTTTCATCTGGCTTTAAAGTAGCTTCTGTCACCGAGTCATTTGTGTTTTTCGCTGAATTCAAGCACTTCACACCGGATCTCACAGAGCTGTTTAGTGGTCGTGTGACCAAGACTGATCAGCGAGTAAACACATCTGCTCTAGTGAGCTTGCACTGCGCTGCCTTTTGAGCTTTGAGCTGAGCGGATAAATGGTCCATGTGGTCCGGTTCAAATCAGTAGCGCTGTTTAGTTCCACCTTTGGCGCATAAACATTATATTGAACATTTATCAAACTCTTTTTATTATTTTATCAAGCAAAATTATATCTTGATAATTATTGTTGTTATTTTATTGATAAGGAAAAAGTGGGAAAAATGATAAACTCATGTCAGGAGGAGAAGCCAACTCCTGAATAAAGAGTTCAAGAGCTGAGGAGCTTTGGAAGGCCAATCCGCAGTCCAGCAAGGCTCACTGCGAAATGACGAGAACTGTGGGTACCTATTGCAAAAATAGTCTTTTTGCTTTGGCAGCAGAGATTCTGATGACACCTCATCTCAGTCTGCTGCTGTTTGGGATGAGGATGTTGATTGGAGTACATAGGATGATGGCTGGAAGGAGACAATCGACTGTGCTGGAAAGCTGAAGAGCCAGTCAAATATGATGTGCCCACTGCCTAAGATCTCCTGTAACAGCGTAGGCTGCAGTGAATGCTTGGACGAGTGGGATGACATAAATGCATTGGTAAAGGCAAAGATGGACACCACACATTGCCTTTACCATTTTTAATGTCCAGCAGCATGTCAAAGCCACTAGTGAATGCTAGGATGAGTGGGATGACATATATGCTGTTGGCTCTTGGGATGACAAGCTGGAAAGCACGTTAGAGAAAAAAAGGCAGCGAAGAAACCCTGCAGGCTCATAAGGCATCTTTATCTTTTTAACCTGTATTTGTAATGCAATTCTACACTGTGATAATACTAAATACCGTTATATAAGTTTTAGCAATTATCATGATATGAAAACTTTATACGTCACACCTACACAGAAATACACATGCCTATCTCATTCCAGTTCCATATGACTTCAGAGAAATACAAGTAAAATTTTTAATCATATTGAATTATATTCGCATGCTCTTCCCTATACAATGAAAACATGCAGTGACAAGGTGCAGACAAGTCCAAAAAAGCACCATAAAAGTGACTTAAACACTATATAGCATGTCTTTTTAAATGAATATGATACCTTTTTGTTCATAACTTAAAAAGCTAAATCATTCTTTACAGATAATTCTCCCCTCTGCTGTAGTTTTCAAATCTTATTTGTGCATATGCATATTTAGGCTTTGTTTAAGTGAATGCATTTTCATTTTAAAATGCATTACTTTTGCTATGGTTATGTCTGATGTCCACACTTGAAAACTGAGACTTTTGGAAACTTCCCGTCAATGACTTGTATGAATATGATGTGTCAGGTTAATTACACAAAGATATTGTATGGCTTTAGGATAGTTAGAAGATGTTGTATGAGTCATATGGATTACTTTTATTGTACCTTTTTGTCCGTTTTAGAGCTAAACTGCCCCCTAGGTACAGTCTGCTTGCACTGTATGCACATTCTTCAAAAGTTCTACTTCTGTGTTCCACAAAAAAAGTGATTCAGGTTGGGAACATCATGAGGGTGAACTATGACTTTAAGAAACTGAAACGGTGAGCCTGCTGCTTTTCTAAAGCAAACAAAATTAGCCTTTGCAAAGCAGACAACTAGCATTATGTAAATGACATGGAAATTCCATGGTAATGGAAATTTGCATCGCCATCTATTGTTGCGTCACCCAGCTGACCTGCAAGTTGACGACAACCTTAGCAGAGCAAGACTTTTTAGTCTCCATATCAGTTCCTGCTTTCTATTTTGCAGATGTTCAATATATGAAGTATGTCAGGTTGTGTTGTTTCTGTTTTAAAACAACACTTGTTGGCCTTCATGGAATGTTTTTGGTTTCAGCTTCAGCAGGTTGAAATGTACAGGAGAATGTTATCGATGCGATAACTAGTTGGTATGTGGTATTTTGTTGGTCTTTGGACAAAACCCTCCTGTAATCAAACTTCATAATAACACATGAAGAGAACAGGGTGTGCTTTAATGTGCTCATTTTCATAGCATGAGTATCACCTTTTGTACTGGTTCTTTTAGATGATCCAAGGCATTTGACTTTGCATTTGAGTATGTCCCCAAGAGGTTTAACCTATATAAAGGTATTCAAATGTATTTGAAAACTGTGCCAAGCCCTGCAAGTGCATTCTAATAAAGCAGTCTAACACAGTGACTCTATAGCATGTCTCTTTTATAACAAAATAAAGGCTCTTTTGCCATCCTTGGGTATAAAACATGCATCATGTACAAGAGTGTGCATTGCCTTGCTGAATATGCCATGTGTCTTTATGTTTCAGATGGATTGAAGCGTGTTTAAATGAGGATCTCCCGCCCACCACCGAGCTGGAGGAGGGCCTGAGGAATGGCGTGTACCTGGCCAAGCTGGGAAACTTCTTTGCTCCTAATGTGGTCTTTCTCAAAAGAATCTATGACCGTGAACAAACACGCTACAAGGTAAGACTGAAGTTTTCAGAAGCACTGATATGAAAATAGCAGACCGTTTGGATTCACTTGTTGCTTTCTTCTTTGTCCCACTTGTAGGCCACTGGGCTCCATTTCAGACATACAGACAATATCATCCAATGGCTGAATGCAATGACAGATAAGGGCCTCCCTAAGGTGAGGAGTGTAGATGGTGAACACGAGTCTGCCTGCTTCTTTCATTAGCGGCATTTCTTCTGCTTTATTGAGTCACTAACATGATAGAGCTTGCCTCTGAACCTCTTTCCCATGTTTGGCAACAATGCTGCATTCAATCTCATCAAATACAAATACATGTACTTGTCTCTCCCTGTCAGATTTTCTATCCTGAGACAACAGACATCTACGACAGGAAGAACATGCCCCGCTGCATCTACTGCATACATGCTTTGAGGTACCTACTATGTCACTGTGGGCGTATTCACAAATCTCTTGTTGGGGAGAAACTAACCAAAAGAAGTGTTGCTAGTAGCTTATACATGTTACAGTAGTTCAGTTGTGTTCATAATAGTAGAGCTTATTCAGTTAAAAAATGTTGTTTTTGTCTGTCGCGTTGACTATTGCCACAGTTCTACATGCACTAATTAAAAACTAATCTAATTAAACTATTCTAAATGGTTCTCATGCATTTAGCGGTGGGATATTTACATACAACCTCATTCAAAAGTTTGGGGTCAGTAAATGTTTTTTTTTTTAATAAATTAATTTTATTCAGAAAAAATTGACAGTTAAATTATTTTTTTAGTGTTATAAAAGATTTTTCATGGTTTCCACAAAAATATGAAGCAGCACAACTGAACAGAACACAATTGATAATAATAAGAAATTTTTTTTGAGCAGCAAATCAGCATATTAAAAAGATTTCTGATGGATCATGTGACACTAAAGGCTGGAGAAATGGCTGCTGAAAAGTCAGTGTTGCTATTATAAGAAAAAATTTAACATTTATATTTAACATTTTTTAATATATTAAAATAGAAAACGGTTATTTTTTAATTGTAATATTTCACAATATTACTGTATATTTAATCAGATGATGCAGCCTTGGTGAGCATAAGAGACTTCTTAAAAAAGTACCAAACCCAGACTTTTAACGGTAGTATATAAATGAATCTGTTTTAGTGACTCATTAGGTAGTCTATACATTTAGACATTTCCTGTTTAGTCTCATAAATTTTAGTGATTTTCAACTTAAATGAACCAGTTCACTTTGAGCAAAATAATTTCTGAATTAGGGCATTTTTAGTGTTATTAGTTGAATTTAGTGTTATTTCATGGGTTGAATGTCTTGTTTTTGTTGCAAATAAACACCTGCTGCCTACAGATATATAACTGTAAATAACTACTTGCAGTTTCAAAGTAGCTTCTCCAATTCAAGTACGATATGCATACATTTAGACCCAACCACTCTTTTTTTTGAGAAATTAATCATGGATCAAATCTGTGTAGATTTAATCTGCGTCTACACTCATCTCAAAATGAATCAGTCAGAATTAATGAGGAAACCTGTTCTGGTTTCTGCTGAGGCACTTAACACGAGGCTAGAGAATCCTGCCATTTGTAACTCTCACATTCCAGCTCAATGCAGAATTGACACTGGGCCCAAAGGCCATAAATCTGGCCTTCAGAAACAGGAAATAACAGCATTCAGGGGGCAAGAATTTGTCAGAGGCCTGGTGTGGGGTGAGGGGTACTAAATCCAGTTGGTTTTTGTAGTTGATATTAATGAAGGGATGTGTGTTAAACTTGAAAGCCATGCAGATAACATCTGACTCTCTTTCCAGTAGTGTCTTTTCCCGCACACACCTATGGAATAGGATACCTGTCCTCTGGGAAATTTGTTTCTCATATTCACTTTGTTTTTTTTTTTCAACAGCCTCTACCTGTTTAAACTTGGGCTTGCGCCCCAGATTACAGACCTGTATGGCAAGGTCGCCTTCACAGGTGAGTCAGCTCGCTGTAGTATCGTATTGAAGCTTGAGTTTGTACAGTAACAGCTGGAAAAGCCACTGTTCCCGGGAGCTGTGGTCAATGTGAAAATCATTATCAATTGTATGAGCGTTTCCTGCCATTTTGGCTGGCCTGAAACTGCCTGCCAAGTCCATGGATGGAAAACATTATTTACCAGACCTTTTGAGAACAATGTCCAGCCAATCACATCAAAGCAAGGAAAAATGCATAGCCAAGATTACCTTCCAAAAGGTTACCATGCTTATTATAGCGTGACATTGCAATATTTATCCAGAACCTGTCCAGTACACTTTCCACAGAGCCAAATAATCTCCATTTTTATGTTATTTGCATATTGTTTTTGTCTTTACAGAGGAGGAGATCAACAACATGAAGATTGAATTAGAGAAGTACAACATTCAAATGCCAGCATTCAGCAAAATTGGCGGGATTTTAGCCAACGAGCTATCAGTGGACGAAGCAGCCTGTGAGCACTGTTTCAGCCTCTGCTTTTTAAGTCGAATCACTCTTGGCTTTTTGGCACAACTCCTTGCCTTGTAAACAACTAGACTTAACTTGGACAGCCAAGAGTTTAACAGCACAGTAATTACGATCTGTTTTACATTGCTTTGAGCTCAAAAGATGTGCATTATCTTCTGTTGCAACGATTCAGTGCACGCTGCTGTTATCGCCATCAATGACGCCGTTGACCACGGAGTCCCCGAGGGCACTCTAGCTGCCATGAGAAACCCAAACGCCATGTTACTGCAGCTGGATGAAAGCGCTGCCCAGCAGTACCAGGACACCCTGTTCCAGGCCAAGACTGAGAAAGTGGCCAGCTCCCGAAAGAGAGTACGAACTTTGCTCTACAGATAGCTAAAAATAAAAGATTTGCTATATTTGGGTAACTAAGGGTGTATTTTAATATATGTACACACTATCTCTGTTCCAAAAGTCAGAGACCTGCCTAAGTAGATAGCATTTAAGGCATCAGAAGTGTGATGTGAAGGCTGTTCTAAATAGACAGCATAATCATTAAATAAAATGCATGCAAATTTATAATCAGCATCAACCCTGTCTACAATCTTCGATAAACTTCACTGACATGGTCAGATAACTAATTTTGACCAAATTCAGGCAACATGGCATGTGCCTGTCATTGCTTTGCAACAAAATCACTGAAATATATGCAGTAGACATGCTTGCATTTTATTCAGTACTGCAAAGTATCAATAACAATAGCCCCATCTGATAAAGAATTACATAAATATGCAAAATGGACTTTTTAACCCAATATTTATGCACGCTTTGTATTTTTTGTTCTTGTAGGTGTCTTTAGCTTGGCAAAATTCTTTTGTCAGATTAACTGTAAGCGTTAGAGCACTTTTTGTGTAGACCAGTCAGTTAAAAACTACTGCTAATCAGTTATTTCAGTATTATTTTTATACTATTATAGTATTCATTAATATTATAAAGTAGCTTTTATTTTTAGATTTTTTCATTTTAGTATAATTTTGGTAACACTTTAGTATAGGGACAAATTCTCACTGTTAACTAGTTGCTTTAGTAGCATGTCTATTATTAACATATTGTCTGTTTATTAGTATTTATAAAGCACATATTATATCCCTAATCCTACACAATACCTAAACTTAACAACTATTTTACTAACAATTAATAAGCATCAAATTAGGAGTTTGAGGCAAAAGTCATAGTTAATGGTTTGTTAATGGCGAGAATTGGACTTTAAAATAAAGTGTGACCATAATTTTTAGTTTAAGTGTTAGTCATATTGCTTATCCCTTTTATTTGTCCCCCCCCGAATATTTCTATTAAACTTTAATTTATTTTCCATTTTAGAACTTCAACTTATTTTATTTCAGTTAGTTGGCAAGGCAACATTTCTAATTAAATTTAAGTTTTTCATCTCTTTTTTTTATATTTTTGCTTTCAGCTTTTGTCATTTAACAAAAACAATTTTGAATAGTTTTAGATTTGGTTAACAGGTGTGTATGAGTTGAAAACTAGTATGGCTATAGTGGTATAAATGTATGTTTCTTTGGTAGATTGGAGAGAATGCTGAGGCTGAAAGGGATGTTTATGATGAGCTGCTCACACATGCTGAAATCCAGGGAAATATCAACAAAGTAAATTGTACGTACCTCACCCATATCTACCTCCAGTTGTTTGTGTTCTTCTGAGGTTGACGACGTGATCTGAGTTCTCTGTGTTTGTGCTGTTTCTCAGTGACCAAATCCTTGAGTTCAGCAGAACAGGCGCTGTTGAGTGGTGATGAGGACAAGCTGTATGACGCTCTCCGTTCCCCTGCGTTAGGCCTGCAGTCAGTGCAGGCTCCGAACAAGGCATGGTACCTCAAACAGCTGCTGGCCGATCGAGAGCAGAAAGAACAGGTAACAGGTTCTGCTACTCAGTGGGGGAAAAACAGGGTTTGCTACTCACATTTTGGTACACTTTTGTACCACGGTTTATATTTGTGCCTTGGAAATTTTAGATATGAAATGCATATGCGTAGTGTGGTGTCTCTTTTCAGAGAGTCCCTTACTGTATAACAGCATGTGTGTGACAAACCCTAGGGCTCAGCAGAAATATATGCTTGTCATGGTAACCATAATAACAGCAAAAACAGTTTATCCTGAAATAGCTAACGTACTTAGCTATTAATTATTTTTGTTACTTAACCCTAAACTATTGAATGTCTTGTTGAATGTTTTTGGGGTGTGTGATGCTAAAAACTCATATTGTTTATTAATTGCCTATACGTCACAATGATCTTTTTATAGAAACTATAGAACGGTCCGTAGCTGAATATAGCTATATATATTCCTAGAAATATATCAATTTTACAAAATGTATCTTTTTGTCTGTAAGAAAGTGTGGTTTATTTTTTTTCTGCAATAACACTTCCATTCCGTTTGGGGTCTGTATTTTTTTTATATTTTTGAAAGAACTCTCTTATGCTCACCAAGGATGCGTTAATTCGATCAAGAACAGTAAAAACAGTAATATTGTGTCATATTAATAATATTTCAGATAACAGTTTTCAATATCCAGTTTATTTTGAAATGCAGTTTATTCAGCAGCCATTGCTCCAGTCCTCAGTGTTACGTGATCCTTCAGAAATCATTCATATATGCTGATTTGCTGTTATTATTATCAATGTTACAATTAGTTTACAATTATTATATATGCTTAATGTTTTGTGATAATTTCTACGATTATCTGATTAATAGAAGGTTCAAAGGAACAAGTATTCATTAAAAAAAAAAATCTTTCTACATTATTAAAAATTTTCAACAGCAAACGAAAGGTGAAAGGGATTAAAAAAAAACTGTAAATATTGGCACTAAATATTAGCAGTCAGACTTACATTGGCCATTACTTACAATGTTAAAATGTTGCTTATCTGTGTCAGCTTCAGAATTCCTAATCATTGCATATAATTGCATATAAGCTGTTAATTCTAAATTCTATAATCTCATCACATTTGGCTTGTTTCATTCTTCCTCATGCCTAGAATACCCCAGGAGAGCCTCTGATGAAGGAGGAGTTACAGAGTGGAGTAGATGCAGCCAATGTGCAAGCAGCAGACTATCAAAAATGTATGTACTTCTACATTCTTTTGAACCCGTGAGTATGTGTGTTCAGAGAACGGTACATCAGAACGACGCCAGTGTTTTCTTTGTCTCTCTTTTATGTGTTAATTTATGCTGTCCTACAGCTGTCATTCTTTGAAAAGAACAATAAGGTGTGTGTGTGTGTGTGATTCAGTGCTGCGGGCGGTGGAGAGGATTAATGCTGCCATAAGAAAAGGTGTAGCAGAGGAAACAGTGAATGAACTGATGAACCCAGACGCCCAACTGCCGCAGGTTTACCCTAGTGCTGCAGATCTGTACCAGAGAGAACTCTCCAGCCTGCAACAACAGAGTGCAGAGGTTAAAACACACTCACATCCACACAATTTCAGCTCACTCGGTTATTTTGCTGTCACCATCCCTCTATTGAGACATTAATTGCAGAAGAAAGTGAGCTGCCTACGGCCTATGCAGACAGCTGCCTTATAATGCAGCATCCTAATGGTCATGGCCCCCAATAAGTGATCAATCTGAAATTCTCTACAAAGGCACCAGCTCTTGATTTCGGTAGAATTTAGCAGTTACATCTTGCCAAGCTAATGTCATGATATTTTAATAAGAGCATCAAGCTTACAATTACATGGCACACAAATATTTAGTGAAATGTTCTAATTTAACTTGAACTATGTGAAACAGTGACCCGTTACTATCATTGATATTTCAGAATTTTTCAGAATTGTAATATTGTCAACAAAGGTGTCGCAATAAGGCAGTGTTGGCAATAACTGTATAATGATACAGTTGATAATAACAAATGATATTATCGACAAATGATAATATTGTAAATAATTGATCACCAGTTACACCAGTTGATACTCCAACATACAGTAGGTGGCGATATTGCTACCCATCATGAAATGGAAAAAAGAAAACAATGGCAACGCAGTTTGTAGCTACTTCTGGTGCACAAAATCATGTTGGAGTAGATGTTTACTTGAAAGTATGGAAGCACGTTTCCGCCACTGAATAAAAAATAAAAAAGGTAATTGCGACTTTTTATCTCACAATTCTGACTTTTTTTTTGCAATCGCAAATTATCAGAATTGTGAGATCTAAACTCGCAATTTTGACTTTTTTTCTCAGAATTGTGATATAAACTTAAAATTCTGAAAAAAATCCAAATTGCGAGATACAAAGACGGTTCTGAGGAAAAAGTCAGAATTTTGAGTTCAGAATTCGCAAGTCTGACTTTATTTCTTGGAATTGCAAATTTATATCCCACAATTCTGACTTCATATCTCACAATTCTGAGAAAAAAAGACAGAAGTATCAAAGACAGTTGTATCGCGCTATTGCGAGGAAAAAAAGTCAGAATTGTGAGAAGTTGCAATTACATTTTTTAAAAATGTTTATTTAGTGGTGGAAATGGGCTTTCATATGAAAGCCTGCTAAAAAAAAAAAAAAAAACGGGTTGGTGATCAACAGGTTTTTGTTCAATTTTGTTTACAAATCTGTTTCTGCCACCCTGCACTTGTATGTTGAGTGTGATTGATTGGCCAAAAAGCAGAAAACATAAAAAAACAAAGTTGAAGATCAATTTGATAGCATTGACTGATGTTTTTTTCTTTCTTTCTTTTTTATAGGTTTCACAATAACATTATCACAAATTATTTTGTAGTAAAAATCTGATACCATGATATTATTGATTTCTCTCGCCCTGGCTGACATCTCTTTTCACTTGAGTTTGTCACAATGAATTATGGGATTGCCTTCTCTGAGATACATATGATGCTGACTTCAGAATAGGTCAAGTTATGCTTCTCAGCATATTTAAGTTGCTCACCTGTGCTGCCTTTGTAAGCAGCTTACTAGGTTTTTTGAACAGAGCAATAATTTACATACAGTTTACATAAATTGACGACCTGTAACCGTTTAGTGTAGTCCTGAGTGATTTTCTTGCTTTGCTTGACTGCACAGGGCTCTTTGTCACATCCCGAGCTGCTGGTTGCCGTGGAGATGCTGTCCTCGGTGGTGCTGATAAATGAGGCGCTGGATGTAGGGGGCAGGGCAGCAGTGTGGAAGCAGCTCAGCAGTACCCTCACCGGCCTCAGCAATGTAGAGGATGAGTATGCCCAGAGGTGAGAGTATGGGACGGCTCAGAGTGAGATGACCGGTTGAAGTCAACATGCAATCGGAATTGGTCCTGTTTACTTTAAGACACATGCCTGGTCTTATCTTGCATGCTTTATCAGTGCATGTTATTCTAAAGAAAAAAAATCTTAATTTTTCATCAAATTACAATAGCTTACTCCGCCTCTGAAATGACTTTCAGCTGAAAGTCACTGGCTGCGTGGGCCATTGGATTGTCAACTATTAGCCAAATAGCTATTTGGTCACTACTTTACCTAACTCTCATTCAAGTCTGGCTGTGTTCTTGTATTCAACGCCCACTTTTCATGACTTAATCAGTAAAATCAGGTCTCGTACTACTTTACTTTTTGTTTTTGCTTAGAAATATGCCAAAATATGGAAGTAAAATAGGTTGTAAATGTCAGTGTTGATTTATCTCCTAGTTTTAGCCACTGTTTGTTGTTTCCCTGCAGGTATATAGATGAGTTGATGCATCTGAAGGCAGCTGCGCGTGAAGAGGGTGGTGACTATCTCACCTGGAATGACATCCAGGCCTGTGTGGACCAGGTCAACAGTACTATTCAAGAGGAACATGAAAGTGAGCAACACATTCGTCCTAAATATGAATGGAAATGGATCAAATTCAGATAGTGCTGCATTATGGACAGTGTACATGTCCTCTCGCAACTTTAGGGATTGCTGCTATTGGTCTGATCAACGAGGCTCTGGATGAGGGTGACCTACAGAAGACAATGGCTGCTTTACAGAACCCAGCCGCCAAGCTAACAGATATAGATCCATCTGTGGCCCAGCATTACTATGATATTCTGCAGGAGGCAAGGAGAGAGAAGGCCCACGTATGTATACCTTTACAGACCCACAACTATAAGACAGCCTGCACAAAACTCTGCCTCTGCAACTGTAAAAATATCAACTATTTAATACTTATTTTGAACCATTCAGCATGTTGGGCCACTTCCACTGCTTTCATCCTCTCATATCCGATTCCGGTTTTTGTGTAGTTTTTGTTTCCTTCTGTCCAAACACTAATGGAAGTATATTTCAATGTTTGAAAACACAACAGCATTGCGATCTGATGAGGAAATGTAAAACTTTGTTATCGGTCGTTGAATGAGTTTGGTTTATTTGCCCAACAGATGGTGGAATCCCTTTATCAAGGGAAGTCTGAGGTCTGAAAGTGGAAAGAAAAAATGTATTTATTTTTTTCTGATAGAAATTGTGATTTAAAATGTGAGTTACAAAAAGCGCCAGGTTTGCTGTGCTTTTATTATTAATATTATTATTAATAATAACAATAAATACAATTTAAAAAGTATTAGGAAAAATAAATAATAATATACTTTTTATTTTATAGTACTAATATTTATGGCTGTCTTAATTTCATCATTTTCAAATATGAAACCATCACACTTTTTACTGAAAACACTGGATCGTCAGCTGCTCGCGTGTAAAAGAACACAGTGCTGTGCTTTACTGTGAAACAGAGAATGTATTTACACTAAGCAATATCACAATTTCTGTTTTATTTTTATTAATTATGCAGCACAATTTTAAGTCTCTCTCTCTCTCTCTCTCTCTCTCTCTCTCTCTCTCTCTCTCTCTCTCTCTCTCATGCATCATGTGAGCTTCTCTCACTTTGAGCTTCTCATGACTCTAGTCTGATGACATCATCTGAGCTCATACAGTCTCATTCCTCACCCCCATATTTTGTCTGGCTTTTATTTGCCACCTCCCCTGTTCTTTTTATTAGAAAGCCCCTTACATTTTCAAATGACTATTATATGTGCAAACAACATTTGATTCATTTGATCTCTCACACCTCAGGTATCATACACACCACTTTTGCATATGAAAATAGGACATTTTGGTCCTAATCTGAGGCTCACTGAAGAAGTGAAGTAGGTTCATGAGTAGCATATTTAATTTTAATGTTTAGTCAGTGTTTTAGGCCACGCCCCACATGTTTCCTGTGGACGTGAAACTGAAACCTCAAGGATGCAGGTGAATGGACACAGAGAAGGCCATGGTTTACCACAGCAGTGTGCCAGTGTGGTTCAGAGCTGAACTGACATCTCTGAGGCCAAGAGCACTCTTTTACGATGACAGCTTGAGAAAAAGTACCCAGAACAGTCGTTCAGAGGCGTTACGAAAAAACAAATCAAAAATCTGCATCTCTTTTTGATTCACCTATTTGGAAACAGTTCTTGTGAGTTTGATTAGTGATATTTCCTATTTATGTCACTAACCACTCTATTAATAGAGGAACACATGAACAGCAATTTTTGTCTCTTGGACTCATAATAGCTGTCAAAGTCAGTGCTGAACTCATGCTACCCCCCAAAAAAAAACATGGCTGGAAAAACAAAGTGTTTCCTTTCGCCGTGATTTGCACAAGCATCGGAAATAACAAGGCTTATGACTTTTTCTCTGCCTTAAAAGGGCAAAATTCTGGTCCTGTTAGCTGGCGTACCTCAGTAAAGGGTTTTTAGCGCTGACATCACTCCTCCAAGCTTACGCTAGCTTGGGTCACTATAAAGTGTAAAGCACTGCTAAAACCAGATCTGCTCAACTGAAACAGGAAGTGGTTAGGAAAAAAGTTAGATTTGATGTTTTTAAAAAAAATCTCAAAAGATGGAGTGATGTGTGACCTGACAGTAACAATTCAAGACATTTCTGTTTGACTTCAGTAATCACAATTTATGAAAAAATAAAAGTCTCATTCTTGTAATGAGTAAAATATAAAAGGTTAAAAATCACTAATTGTGTTATATTAATGAGCAGTTGACATGAAATACTTTTGGGCAGTTGATGTACAATGGTGTGAAATTCTATGCACACACACACACACACACACTCATACATGCATATATTTATTATATGCAGTTTTTAATGATATAATATAAATTTGGACAATACATGGAATATTTATAGATATTTGTACACACAAATTTACATTATACATCTATTATTCGTATGCTTTTTAGAAGTACACCACTATTTACATAACATCCTGTGTTAAATTCCCTATGTAAGCGTTTCACGATGATCTTTAACAAAGTTTAGCTAAAATAGACAGAAGTAGTTCCTCTTTTATCATTCAGTGTTGTAAACAGTCCCAGAAGAGTTGGTAATGTAATCTTGGACATTACACCGCACCCTTTTTCGCTTCCATAGTTACAGTTGGCAGACTTTATTCACATATTCAGATCTTGATCATTTCTGCTCCACCCCACTGGGACACATGAAGTCCTATTTGCACTCTAATCCAGCAAGCATTAATTTAATACAGCCGATAAAATATAACTCAGTGAAGTGGAGCCTTATCAACCCTGAAGGAACAACGTTTTCCTCTGTTGCACAATTTGCCACACCCTCAGGTTTGCTGCTGTACATTTGCAAGAAAGGCGGGCGGATTGCATAGAGGGGCTGCTGCACTCAGCAAATCAGAGAGCTGCAAATTGTGCTCCGGAAACTGAGCTCGGCATGCGGTCAGGAACTATCATGAGAGGGCAACTGCACCACCTGGTGGTGGTTGTAATGAACCCTTCATTAGCATGTGTTTATCCAAAATGCCCTGTGAATGATTATAGAAGCAGATGCAATTAATTCAAAGGTGTACATTTATACAGGTACCCTTACAGCCAAAAAACATGATCTGCACAAGTCAGTCAGCTTGATCTTATTTATGGCTCTCTGCAGCACTTCTGGAAGGAATTTTCCTGAAAGGGAGTGTTTTATAGAGTTATGTTGTTGAATAATGAAACACTGTCTCTTCCAGTTCATACAGCATTTGTTTTTACTAAATTAACTTGATGTGTTTTTATCCACATCATACTGTACCTGTTAACAGTTAAAACATTATTTAATCGAATTAAAGTGACAGTTCACTCCAAAATGTCATTATTTACTCACCCACATTTCTAACTTAAATCACAATAAACATTCCTCTGTGGGAAACAACAGATGTTTAAAAAAAACTTATTTTGTTCATACAGTGAATGTCACTGAGGTGCAAAACAACACTGGACCCCACTGACTTTCATTGTATAGACCAAAAACTCTTGTTTTTTTGTGATCCTGAGAAAGAAAGTCATACAGGTTTGGAACATGAGGGAGAGTAAATTAAGTTTTGGGGTCACTTTAATTAACTGTCACTGTAATTCCATTAAAAATGTTTTAACTGTCAACAGGTGGACTGTAATGATCTCACTACAGAAGGTTTGACTGACACCTAGTGTCCATATGAGTGTCATTCCTATTTAAATACAAACAGAAATCTAGTTGGAATTGCTTGATCATTTATTTATGTATTTTTTATTTTTTTGAAAACATGATTATTTTTTGCTGTTCTTTTTTTTTTGCTCTGAGTTACCATGGTCCTTAAAAGTCTGCAATTTCAAAAGTGTGAAATGTAGTTCATGTAAATGTAGTTATGCTTAGTCCTCAAATTTTTTTTTTTTTTTTAGCTAGAAATTGCTTATGAATATGAATCTTTAAAATACTTATTTAGGCATCAACATTACTGCAAAAGTCATGAAAAATTGGAAATTAATTGTGTAAGTTATATTTGACTGTAGCACTCAGAACACATGGTTACTCATTGGTAATTTACTTCTTGTTTTTTTCTTGTCTTTACAGGAATGCGGAGATCCTTCTGCAGTTCTTTGGTTAGATGAGATCCAGGATGCGATCTTAAGAGCCAACAAGGACTCAGAGGATGCTCTGCAATGTAAAAATCTTATTTTTCTTTGTGTATTTACTTGTTTAGTATGTATCTGTCTCAGCTCAAATATAAATATGATTCTTGAATAAAAGGATGATTCTTTTTTGAATCTAAAGAATTATCTTCTTTTCCATCTTCAGTCTCTCAGGCGATCCAGTCCATTAATGAGGCTGTGGATAACAAGGACTCTTCTCAGACACTGGCAGCCCTGCGTTCACCTGCTGCTGGTCTGTATGGAGTCACGTCTGAATGTGCTCAGACCTACCAGGATGACCTGTTTCGAATTAAAGAAGACAAGAAAAAGGAAGGTGAGATGGGCTCTTGTGTTGATTCTTTGATATTTGGTACAAAAAAATCTATAGTAATATTTACCATAAAACAAGTACAATTTCTGTTTTCTACTCAAGTTCTAAGTTGAAGAATTTGTTTTAAACTATTTGGTGATATTACAACATGTCATATCATTTACACTTTGTGACGGAGAGAGTAATAGAGGTTTTTGGTAGGGGATAATGACAGTGAATGGATGAAACATTGGGTGAAGGGAAGACACAACTACTACTATAACCTCAAGACCGGACAAGGCACCTGGGAGGAGCCTTCAGACTTTATTCCAAACAACACTCAGCTCAACAAGGAGGAAATACAGGTAAACCTTCATTCAGTATTTATTTTTACAATGTATGAAATCAATCAAATATATTACACCATGTTGTGATATATTATAATATATCTATTAATATAATAACTGTAATTTTTTACAGTTTTCAGTTTTGTTGTTGTTTTTATTTTTTTCTCTTCCTGGTTAACTTACTATGTCTGTGTCTTTTGTAGTCTGTTGTGTCAGGAGTAACCAAAGCATATAACCGAGAACAACTCTGGTTGGCCAATGAGAGTCTGATTGCCAAGCTACAGGCCCGGTGCCGTGGTTTTCTGGTGCGACGTGGAATGAAAGAGCGTCTTGGGTTCTTGAAGTCTCAGGAGCCGTCTGTCACATGCATACAGGTCATTCTCCTCTTGCTTCCTTCACTTAGTCCTAAAGTAGACTCAGGGCTTAAAGTTCTCCGGCACCGTGCCGGATCTCCGGCGTGCGGCGTTTAGCTGCGGGGAAAAAAAAAGATAGTCGTCCTACATTTAAAAACACTTGTTGATATCAGTTCGAGTTCATGAGTTTGCCTACCAGTGTATGAGAGGAACACAGCTTTTACTCTCAACCAAACTAACATTACTTTAGTTTTAAATCAAAAGTTTTTGCTCTTATAAACACGAGACGTGCATAATAGTATCCAACTGCAGAGTCGCAGCTGATGAATGGAAAAGAAGCCTGGGTCTCGAGCGCGACACATTGAAAAACTGCGAGGCGCAATGGTCAAAGATTTCCATCTAGCGTCATATTTACATAGAAAAGCTATTAAAAAAGCAGCAGAGCTTTGTAAACAGCTCAGAGTAATCACGTGATCTCCATAAGAACGATATGATTGCCAGAAT
>NW_015546151.1:367195-377737 GCF_001515605.1 Sinocyclocheilus anshuiensis | reverse complement strand
CACAGCTTTCACTCTCAAACAAACTAACATTACTAGCCAATCAGACATTTTTGGTCCTATAATCATGAGACGTGCATAATAGTATCCAACTGCAGAGTCGCAGCTGATGAATGGAAAAGAAGCCTGGGTCTCGAGCGCGACACATTGAAAAAGCTGTGAGGCGCAATGGTCAAAGATTTTCATCTAGCGTCATATTTACATAGAAAAGCTATTAGACAAGCAGCGGAGCTTTGTAAACAGCTCAGAGTAATCACGTCATCTCCATAAGAAGGATATGATTGCCAGAATGCATTTAGGCCTACCTGTATTTTTGAAAAGGTCCTATTCAAACATGATCTCTTAACGGTAATTTACCAGTAAAGACTGTATGTGTGAAAGGGGCTAAACTCTTCCTCTGCGTATGCGGTGAGTTTGGGTTGCTTAATGTTCATCTGGTATGTATCACTTGATTTGTAACGTAAATCATTTAAACCTATGCCAACACAGGAGAATACATCAACATATTTCTAAATATGCGATTTATTGTACATCGCGATTTCAAAATAAAAGTTTCTGACTTTGCATGTGGCCAAATATTAAAATTAAATGGATTTAAACGTCGTTGAATCACATGAAACATCACCAGGCCGTTGGCGCCCTCTGCAGGTATTTGTTATAATATAGGCATATTACATTATGTATTTAACAGTGTTGTTCAATAAAACCATGTACTTGGTTTTGATACTTTATTTGAGGCCAATTATTATTGCCTCATCGTTACTTTTTATATAAATATAGTCATATTAAAGCCTGTTTTTCCACTTAGTTCTATTTGTATTACTAATAAATATCAGATTACTCACTTGTCAAAATAATCAGTAGA
Organism: Sinocyclocheilus anshuiensis; assembly: GCF_001515605.1. Taxonomy (NCBI): domain Eukaryota; kingdom Metazoa; phylum Chordata; class Actinopteri; order Cypriniformes; family Cyprinidae; genus Sinocyclocheilus; species Sinocyclocheilus anshuiensis. Next base: position 376,875 of record NW_015546151.1, on the reverse strand, counting down.
TTACTTGATTAGCAAAATAATCATTAGTTAAGCACTAGATTAGTTCAAACATTTCAAAATACAACTGCATTGTTTTACTTTTTGTCATTAAAAGACAAATATTTTGTCATTTGAAAATTTCTTAAAGTATTAAAACATTGTCTATTGCTGTTTCAAATATCCCACCATAATCTGTAGTCTGAGCCTGTCAAGGGCTAATGGCAATGGCAGATACATTACTAGTTAGTTTCAAGGAAAATCTTTTTTTTTTTTTCCCCAAATAACCCTGTGTATGTGTCCGCCCCCCAACCCCCGGAAAAAAGTTCAGGCTCAGGATTTTTTTTTTGCTTTTAAGCCCTGTAGACTGGAAGGCATTAATGTAAATAATGACAAGAAATAACATCAGTGGGTCTGGGGCCAAGCCAATCATGACCTTCTGGTTCTGTTTGAATTATAGGCCCACTGGAGAGGCTATAAGGACAGAAAGAAGTACAATGACAGGAAGCATTACCTGAAGGATCACGGTGATGATGCTGTCAAGGTGAGCAGCAGCATGACAAATTCTGATGGAATAAAAGAGTCACTTCTTGCATAATAAATTGTCAGGATTGTGCTATAAATGTCAGGACTGTGTTATATACTACATGGCAGAAAATGACTGGTCACCCCCTAATTATTGGGTTTTGCCCCTTTATTTCAGTTAAATTTTTTTTTTTTAATATGGTAAAATCTGTATTTGGATAAATATGATGTTTTTTTCGGTAGATTCAGTCAATGGTCAGGATGCATCAAGCTCGCAAAAAATACAGAGATCGTCTGCAGTACTTCAAAGACCATGTGAGTTTTTAGTCAAAACCCAAGGACTTTTATGGTTTTGTAGTTAATGTAATCTGATTTCTAACTGCACAGTGGTCAGTCTTTAATGTTCTCCATTCAATTTTCTCATCGCAGATAAATGATGTGGTGAAAATTCAGGCTTTCATTCGAGCCAACAAAGCAAGAGATGACTACAAAACACTCAGTAAGCATTTCATGTACTTCCGTCAAATTCTGTTTCACATCCTCTCACTGAGAACACGCCTCAAATATCCATACACATAATTTGTTTTGTCTTTTGAAGCCATTAAATTGTTGTTTCTGATTACTATTGAAACTTGAAGATCACTGTAGTGGTTTTCTGTGTTTACATTTCATTAAGGCTTTTTTTTGTCACAACCAAAAAAAATTTTTTTGCTACTTGCTGGTCACTCAAAAATGAAAATTCTGCCTTAATTTACTCCCCCTCATGTCATACAATGAAAGTTAACTGTTTGGTTACCAACATTCTTCAAAATATCTTTTTAAATAAAATAGTAAATGATGACAGAATTGTTTTTGGGTGACCTATACCCAGTGTTGGGGGTAATAGTGATTCGGAATAAGACAAAAACGCGGTTTGGAAGATGAATTCATGATGTACTCGCTCATTATATACATTTTGCAAATTTTGAACACAAAAAGTTACATAGTGCTGCTTTAAAATGCATGCTTTTTATGTACCCTTCTCACTTTAAATACTTTGCGTTAATAAGAATTTTGGTAACACTTTAGTGTCCAATTCTCACTATTAACTAGTTGGTTATTAGCATGAATATTACTGGGATATTGGCTATTTATTATTACTTAAAAAAAAAACCACACATTAATGGCTTGTTCTGCAAGACCTTATTCTAAATGCTACCCAATTCTTAAACTTAACAACTACTTTACTAAGTATTAATAAGCAGTAATTAGAAGTATATTGAGGCAAAAGTCATAGTTAATAGATAGTTAATAGTGAGAATTGGACTCTAATCTAAAGTGTGACCAGAATAATTTATGTAGTTATCTATTATTTATTTGAAAGACTTAAAAGAACCGTTTCATGTCTATCCTTATATCATTTACTTGTCGAGGTTGAAATAGGATTTAGAAAGTAATTAGTAATAAGTAATTAAATACTTTTTGAAGAGAGTAATTTGTACAGTAATCTAATTACACTGTCGAAGATGTAATTAGTAACTAGTAATTAATTACTTTTTTAGAGTAACTTACCCAACACTGCCTATACCTTTAAGGGGAGGAACACTTCATAGAACATTTATTTGGACAAAAGTGCAGGATGAGTCATCAATGTTTTTGTTCAGTTTTCCCAGAAGAAAAAGACTGAAAATTTGAAAAGTGTATACCTTCAAGTTGATTCCTCCAACTAGTATAGGAGTACACTAGCACTGAACACCATAAAACTCTAAATCCTGTCTTTAACAGTCAACGCAGATGATCCTCCGATGGCAGTCGTTCGCAAGTTTGTCCACCTGCTGGATCACAGCGACCAGGACTTCCAGGAAGAGCTGGAACTGATGCGGCTTAGAGAAGAGGTGATCACCAACATCCGCTCCAACCAGCAGCTGGAGAACGACCTTAATCTGATGTCCAACCTCATGATGATGAACAAGCAGAAAGGAGGCCTGAAGGCTCTTAGTAAAGAGAAGAGGGAGAAGCTAGAGGCATATCAGTTCCTCTTTTACCTGTTACAGGTAAACCTCATCAACTCTAATCCAAGAATTGTTTGAAAATCAACGTTACTGCAGTCCTGTTGATTTCCCTCTCTGTTTTCCTCAGACAAATCCAACCTATCTGGCCAAGCTGATCTTTCAGATGCCACAGAACAAGTCCACCAAGTTCATGGATTCTGTCATTTTCACATTGTACAACTACGCTTCCAATCAGCGTGAGGAGTACCTCTTGCTCAATCTCTTCAAAACGGCCCTGCAGGAGGAAATCAAGTAGGAACTGCATGATATTCCATGTTTTATATACCTTGCGAAAGTATTCAAACCCCTTCATTTTTTCACGTTTTATGTTGCAGCCTTATGTTAAACTGCTTTAAATTACTTTTTTTTCCACATCAATCTACACTCCATACACCATAATGACAAAGCAAATAACAGGTTTTTAACATCTTTGCAAATTTGTTAAAGATAAAAAAACTTAAATTATTCCATTGCATAAGTATCTTGGACAGTTGAAATTTAGCTCAGGAGCATTCATTTTGCTTGTAAATGTTACCACACTTTGAGTGTGAAGTTAACCTGTGGCCAAACTGAACAATTGATGGAGAAGGGCTTTGGTTAGAGTGGTGACCAAGAAGCTGATGGTCACTCTAGTTGAGCTCCATGATCATATGTGGAGATAGGAGAAACCAACAGAAGGACGAACATCACTGCAACACTCCACCAATCTGTGCTTTATGGCTGTGTGGCCAGACTCAATCCTCTCCTCAGTTAAGACACATGAAAGCACACTTGGGATTTGCAAAAAAAAAAGGATATTTCTGGAGAAACCTGAAAATGTGCGTCTGCCCCCATCCAACCTGACAGAGCTTGAGAAGTGAACAGGTGAGAAGAATGGCAGATAATTGCCAAATGCAGATGTGCAAAGCTTGTCGCATCATACCCCAAAAATACTTGAGGCTGCTTCAGCTAAGTACTGAGTTAAGGGGTTGAATACTTATGCAATGTACTTATTTCAGTTCTTTTATTTTTTAGAAATGTATAAAGTTGCGACAGTTCTGTTTTTGATTTGTCATTATGGTGTATGGAGTGTAAATTGATGTGGGGAAAAAAATAATTTAAAGCAGTTTAATAAGGCTGCAACATAACAAACCTTGAAAAACAAAAAAAACAAAGGGGTTTGAATACTTTCGCAAGGCACTGTACTCTTTAACTATTTATCAAGACACATTTGCATCTTTTACGATCTCTCAGTGATATTTGTCTTCAAAAGATCAAAAGTGGACCACATCCAGGAGATCGTGACCGGAAACCCAACAGTCATTAAGATGGTCGTGAGCTTTAACAGAGGAGCCAGAGGTCAGAACGCACTCCGGCAGATCCTGGCTCCGGTTGTGAAGGAAATCATGGATGACAAGACGCTCAACATTAAAACTGACCCAGTTGACATATACAAGAGCTGGGTGAACCAGATGGAGAGTCAAACTGGAGAGGCCAGGTGTGTTTTCAACGTTTTAATATGAAGGGCCCACGCTGTCCAGCACAATATTCTCCCCTCCATATATGCCAAGATATTTTCAGTAATTTCTTTTGTAATTATGACAAAGCTGCTTGTTTTCAAACGTTTATTGATGTATCAAATTAATGTGGTTAATTCGTTTAATGTATTGAATTATTTAACTATGATTTATTTTGTCATCCCACACATTATATTCTAACTTCTATATTCCAGAACTGTATGTTCTTCAATAAAAACAGTATTTATTGTGTGAAAATGATTTTAGTCTTAATTCTATGTGTTTTTAGCATTTTAATTTAGATGAGAGCTTGATTTATTTTAATATATTAATAATAATTTGTCCATTTAAATAATTTGAAGTCATTCTGTGGCCTCCTTGGAAATCTGCTGAGACCCCTACTTATAATAATAATAAGAAATATAAATGTTTAATGGATTTTTAAGACATGTAAAAGACTAAAAGTAAAGACCGAAGTTCATTTAATTAAATCCAGATGCAAAAATTAAATGTAATGCTAGATGACCTGCTACCTAATGTTGCAATGACCGTGTAATTCTGTTTTGCAGTAAATTGCCATATGATGTGACTCCAGAACAGGCAATGAGTCACGAGGAGGTTCGAACCCGGCTGGAAGCCTCCATCAAGAACATGAGGACGGTCACAGACAAATTCCTCTCGGCCATAATTGTTTCTGTGGATAAAATCCCGTGAGTTGATTGAATCCCGCCACCTGAATTTCCCTCAGGGATCAAAAAATTCCATGTCTTACATCTATTTTTAGCTGCACCTACCATAAATTGTTCTTGAATATATGAAAATGACTTTTAGCAAGCCCAGATTTGAATATTCAAATACATGTCTGTTACATGAGCCGTTTCTTTGTTCATGCTTGTGTACAAGTCAGTATTACACCGCTGTTAAAGAGTGGCGCTGTGCTGCTGCTTTCATTTTACTAAGCTAAACCTAAAAGGGCGGAATACCGCATAAAATAACATTACTTTTATATTAGCTTTTCTTCACAGATTGGACTAAAAATAACATACAATGATTGACTCTTTATGAATAAATGCTTTAATTACTCATAAACTCCTCCTATATCATTCAAATAAATAATTCACTGAATCCGCCGGAGCACAATTAATTACCAATTATGAATTATGATACAATTATGAATTTACTGAATGCTAACTTACAATAACATTTATTCATGTTTGACTTGAAATAATCCAAGAACTATTACCATGTTATTGTGTTTGAGAATGGATCACATTATGAAATAAGTATTGCTGACTGGTTGTTCTCTTGTAGACTTATGTTCGCTACACTTTACGTTCAAACTACACCTACTAAGAATCATTTGTGTAAGTCTCTGTGTGTTTGACTCATTTTCCCTGTAGATATGGTATGCGGTTCATTGCCAAGACACTGAAGGACACAATTAACGAAAGGTTCCCTGATGCCACAGAGGATGAGCTTTTGAAGGTTTGTTACATCACAGCTGCTAGAAATCACAGCAGTGTTATTCCTGTGCAGCATTTGGCTGATGTAATTGTACGCTTTAGTCCCCAAAACAAGCCAGCCTTTATTCAGATGTCTCTGAACACTCTGATTGCCTCTCTGCTAAATGGGCACCCGCTGCTTCTCCATATCAGTTCTATCCCACTGTGGAACATTGTGCTGAATCCTGAGCATTTCTCTGCTCTTGTGCTTCACTTCTGTTGTGAAACTCCAGTCTTCTCACTTTGAATAATAAATGTGGTTTCAATTTCCTCTTCTTCTGGTAAGAAATTCCTCTTTTCTCTATCTATCTGTCCCACACCTGCTCTGTTTCTCTCTTTCTCTACGGCCTGGCTCCAGCTCTCCTCTTGGCCCTTGCTTATACCCTTTTTTAAGAGGTTTTTGATGAGCACCCAACCCAGGTGAGCCACGTCTTTCTTATTCTTGCCTTGCTGCTTCTCTGTCAGTAATTTTGTTTGCCCCCTTTGTAGAAGCAGAGGATCTTCAATTGCAAAAAGATAATAGGTTTTAAAAATTGCCCAGATGTTGTGTTTGCTTAAAAAAAGGAGGACATATACTCATCCTTATTATTTTTTAAGATTGTGGGCAACCTGCTGTACTACCGCTACATGAACCCTGCCATTGTGGCTCCTGATGCCTTTGACATCATTGATCTCTCGGCTGGAGGTCAGCTGACTACAGAACAGAGGCGAAACTTAGGATCAATCGCCAAAATGCTGCAGCACGCAGCCTCCAACAAGATGTTCCTCGGAGACAACGCTCATCTGAACCCCATCAATGAATACCTCTCTAACTCCTACCAGAAGTTTAGGTACAAGTGACATCAGATTTCTTCTGTTTGTTTTGTTATTTCAAGCAGTTTCTTTATTTCCATACTGATGCAAGAACTTTTCTATCACCCAGACGTTTCTTTTTGTCTGCTTGTGACGTCCCATCTTTGGAAGACAAGTTCAATGTGGATCAATACTCTGACCTGGTCACCTTGACCAAGCCTGTGATCTACATTTCCATTGGGGAGATCATCAACACTCACACGGTAACCATCTGAGACATTTACTGTTGCTCTGCAAAATTTTGAAATTCAGTCATTTCAATTGGTGTCTGCTTAATTGACCTATCGTAAGCCCTGCCCCCCTTAGTTACTGTTGCTCACTTGGAAAAACAAACAGAGCTGCTCACTGTCTTACAATGACAGCTGTCAGTGAAAACCTTCTTCCGAGGTGTTTCTGATAAATTTGGGACATAGATGGACCTTCAAGTGGGACTTAAATATGCCATGGAGGGATATATATAAGATATTAATATAAATATGTAAAAATACAGATCACAATGCAAACAGGAGAATTATGTTACGGTCGTCACGATCGCAATGACAACATCCCGGATCAACACCGTTCATATACCGTAGAGTAAGATTAAATGAATATACATTTAACCAGATTACTATAGAGAGGCACTCTAATATAGACCGTCGTTTATGTGTTTTTGACTTTCACTGCACGGTACATGATGTGAGAACAGTTCGCTATTTAGGTTTGTACGTTAGCATGGACTGGACTCACGAACTATAACGCTAAAGTTAGCTAGTTTTAGCCAGAGATACCTTGCTGAAGCACAAGATGACATTAACGTTCTGCTTGAGCAGATAAAAATCGTAACTTAATGAGAGTATGACAACCAGAAAATGAACGTTTTCATCTTCATTGTGATTGGGGTTGAATGCTTAGGGACATTTTGCTCTGTTTTGGTTGGATTTAGGAAATGGAATAAAATAAAATACATTGCCTATCCTCTCAGGATACCTGGAATTAGTGTTACAAGTACCCTAGGCACATCGTTGTTCCATTTTTGTAGGATAAACACCATTAAACCGATGCGAGCTTCGGATCTTCCAATGTTTCTCTATGGCGCTGAAACCTAAAGATGTCCGAGTTCCGCTCCCCGTGCAACTGATACTCGACTGCCATTGGCTCATCTGCGTTCGAGGGGAGGGGCTTACCGATAGGTCAATAGGGAGTTTTGACTAGGGGCAAAAAAATCCCCACAGATATTTTGCTTTGGTTTCAAGTTATTCACGAAGAAATTCAATACGTTGACCAACAGAAAGCTAATTGGTTTGAAAGTGACCTTTGTGACCACACCTTTTTGGTAGAGATAACATCCAGTGTAGCTGGACTGAATGAACTGAATGTATTGTGGTATCTTTTTTAGCTCTTGCTAGATCACCAGGATGCCATCGCTCCAGATCACAGTGATCCTATCCATGAGCTGCTAGATGACCTGGGAGAGGTGCCCACCATTGAGTCTTTAATAGGTGAGCCTCTGAGATATGCTTTAAAGTCTCAGGACGCTGAGGTCCTGCAGAGTCAGAGTGATCGACTGTCGTTCCCTCGCAGGTGAGAGCCCACTTCCCCCTGATGATCCTAATAAGGAAATGATGGGTAAAACAGAAGTCTCTCTCACCCTCACCAATAAATTTGACGTTCCTGATGAGGCCAATGCTGAAATGGATGCCAAGACTCTACTCCTCAAGTAAGGACAATGCCTTACTCCAGGTCTCTTTTGAAATACTAAGTGATTCGTTATTGCAATACCAGAAAGCAGTCAAAGCAGCAAAATCTAGATATTTTTTAGAAATCATTACTAAAAACTGTCACAGGCCAAAAACACTTTTCACTATTATCAATACTACTATAAACCCCTCTGTGTGTTTGTTTCCTGAAATGTCTTCATCTGTGTGTGAAGCTTTTCTTAATTTTTTTGTTAATAAGATAAGTAATCTAAGAATGGGGATAACTCCTCCTTCCTTCTTCGATCCCTCTTTGCCCCGTTTGTAGTGCTGCTTTGTCATTTTAAACCCATTTCTGGCACTCATCTTCAAGAAATAGTGGATCAGCTTAAGCCTTCTGGCTCTTCTATTGATATAATTCCTCCATATATTCTTAAACAAGTTTATGATATAGTTGGTCCACAGCTCTTGACTACGATAAATCGCTGCTTAGAAACCGGTATTGTTCCTGACTTATTAAAACATGCTACAGTCCACCCCTTGCTTAAAAAACAGAATTTAGACCCCACAGTGTTAGCCAACTTTAGACCTATCTCAAATTTGTCATTTATCACTAAGATTTTAGAGGAAATTGTCCTACAGCAATTGCAGGGTTTTCTAGATGACAACATGATTTTTGAAATATTTCAATCCGGTTTTAAAAAACATCACTCTACTGAGAGTGCATTGTTGAAAGTTTTAAATGATATTTTAGTAACCTGCGATTCTGGCAACTATGCTGTGCTTGTGCTCCTTGATTTGACCGCTGCATTTGATACGGTCGATCACGAAGTCCTTATTGCTCGGCTGGAGCAATGCGCAGGCATTAAGGGTAGTGCCTTAAATTGGTTTAAATCTTATTTTTCAAATCGAAGTTTTTCAGTTAATATTGGAGATAATTTTTCTAGTGCTGCTTCTTTATCATGTGGGGTTCCTCAGGGATCCATTTTGGCTCCCATTCTTTTTTCAATATACATGCTCCCACTTGGTTCTATCTTCAGGAAGTATGGGCTGTCATTCCATTGTTATGCTGATGACACCCAAGTTTATCTGCCCTTAAAACGTAATTCAGACGGTTTGGACACTCTCAGGGCTTGCTTGTCAGATGTAAAGTCCTGGCTGTCTCTAAACTTTCTGAATTTTAATGAGAGTAAAACAGACATTATAGTCTTCGGTCCTTCAGATTCATTTCATAATCCCAAAGCAAATCTTGGTGGGCTGTCTTCTTATGTGAAGACATCGGTGAAAAACCTGGGTGTTGTCTTTGATGAGTCTCTGAAATTTGATAAGCAGATAAACTTGGTGGTGAAATCATGCTTTTTTCAGTTGCGAATGCTAGCAAAAGTAAAGTCTTTTCTCTCCTTCAAAAATTTTGAAAAAGTAATCCATGCCTTTATATCCTCCAGGCTGGATTACTGTAATTCTCTATATGTTGGGATTAGCCAATCAGCTTTGTCCCGATTACAGTTAGTTCAAAATGCAACAGCCAGACTGCTTACGGGTACTCGAAAACGGGACCACATCACTCCAATTTTACGCTCTCTGCACTGGTTACCAGTGCGCCACAGAATTGATTTTAAAATT
>NW_015546151.1:354562-367011 GCF_001515605.1 Sinocyclocheilus anshuiensis | reverse complement strand
ATGTTCCCACCAGATCACTTCGGTCTTCCAACCAGAGACTGTTGGTTATCCCTAGGTCAAAGTATAAGTGCAGAGGTGACCGTGCATTCTCTGTAGTTGCCCCCAGACTCTGGAATGAATTACCTATCACAATCAGACTTGCCCCCTCTGTATCTGCTTTTAAATCTATCTTAAAACGTATTTGTTTGACAAGGCTTATAATCTATATTAACATTCTCCTGCCTTACATTTTATTGTTTTTATTATACTTTGTGTATTTTCAAGTAAATGTGTTTTTGTGTTTTCATTTTATTTTGTTGTCAAGCACATTGGACAACCATGGGTTGTAATTAATGGTGCTATATAAATAAATTTGCCATTGCCATTTGCCATTACTCAGAAGAATGTGTTATAAAACCTAGTGATGGTCCAAGTTCTAAGGCAGCATGCTTCCTTCCCAGAGAAGATAATCCACTAATGCAAACCTTTCTGCTATTTCCAACATTTGCATATGATTTTTGCACTTCACTGGCAGTTGGACGGAATTTTCAGTGGTTGTAAAAATGAGTGATTTATGAATGCATGAATATATCCACACAAAACAAATAACCACTAGTATGGTTTTCTATGTCTAATCAATTAAATAATTATTTTGTACATAAATATTCATAACTGCCCATTTTAAAGAAACTGTGTTTAAGGAATAACATTTTTGTAAAAAATTATTGGTAATTCTCATTTTGCTTGTCACTGATCTTATAGTACATTAGAATATATCAAATCAGTTCGGGCTGTCACATCTGGTCTTGCCACGAAAGTTCAAATATTTCAATGCGTCCAAAGCCTTAAATCGGATCTAAAATTTCCGCAAACACATATGGTTGGGACTTCATGCAGCTTCAGTACTACTCTTCATTGGAAATGAATGACTGCCAGTCTGTTGTTTGGTATTTGTTGTTTATAGGAGAGAGCGAAAAGGTGGCTTTTAGACTATAGAATTGTTAGCTCTGCAATCAATCGTAACTTAGGTCTGCTGTACGGAATGCCATTGTGAAGTGCAACTAATACTTTTCCTTGCTAATGCATTTTTAACGTACTTAACATGCATCCTCCTTTTCCATTCATCTTTGTTATTTAGCACCAAGAGGCTCATAGTAGATGTGATCAGGTTTCAGCCAGGAGAGACGCTTACTGAGATTCTGGAGACTGTAGCTTCACCAGAGCAGGTACTTTAAATGCAAAAATGTACAATTGGAAAAACTTAATCAAATCAGAGTTGTTTGTATTCAAATCTGCTTTTATTATTGGAATAGGAAACCGAGTACCAGCGTGCCATGCAGCGAAGAGCTATTCGTGATGCTAAGACCCCGGAGAAGATGAAGCAAGCCAAACCAGTTGTGGATGACAGCCTTACCTTGCAAGGCAAGAAGGACAAAATCAAGAGCAACTTGCAAAGGCTAGGAGAGTTGGGCAAAGTTCACCCTGAGAAGAAATACCAGGATCTTATCAATGACATCACCAAGGTACCATTCCTATGTCCTTTGGGATTTTCAAAATGTCTATGAATACGAAACATCAAATGCTCCATTATGCATCTTGATTTATTTGTTGATAATGTTTGCAGGACATCCGGAACCAGAGGCGATACCGTCAGCGGCGAAAGGCAGAATTGGTGAAGCTTCAGCAGACTAATGCTGCCCTCAACTCCAAGACCAATTTCTACAATGTGCAGATCGACTACTACAATCAGTACATCAAGACCTGCATGGACAATTTAGCCAGCAAGGGCAAGTGAGTGACGAGTGCTTGGGAGTATTTACTGTCCAGTTCAGTTCATGTCGTTATCTCTGATTGAATAATTGCTGTTGAGCTCTTAGCTTACGGTCATGGAAAATACCATTGCTTCACACACACAGAGTCTCTAAGAAACCTGGAGACAATAAGGCGAAGAAGAGTAAGCAGGTGTCACAGAAGTACACAGCAGCCCGTCTGCATGAGAAGGGAGTGCTTATTGACATCGAGGATCTGCAGCCAAATCAGTGAGTTTCAACTTCTGGTCATGTTTTGAAGTTCATCTGTTCATGCCTTTCAGTACTATATGTTTATGTATCTGCATTTCCTGTAACAATGTGCTTGTTTCCTATTTTAACAGGTATAAGAATGTAATTTTCGAGATCTCGCCATCTGAGGTCGTAGGAGTGTTTGAGGTGAAAGCTAAACTTATGGGAGTCCATTTGGAGACATTACTGTTAGAATACCAGGTGAAAGTTCTTCTCTTGATATTTTTAGTCTCCATCTCATGTAAGTCAGAAGGAATGTTTGATTTTTTTTTTTTTTTAAGAACTGTGTATGTAATTTTGGTTACACTTTATTTTAAGGTCCAATTCTTAATATTAACAGACCATTAACTATGACTTTTGCCTCAATAAACTCCTAATTTTCTGCTTAGTAATAGTTAGTAAGATAGTTGTTAAGTTCAGGTATTGGGTAGGATTAGGGATGTAGAATATGTTCATGCAGAATATGTGCTTTATAAGTACTAATAAACAGCCAATATGTTAATAATAGGCATGCTAATAAGCAACTAGTTAATAGTGAGAATCGGTCCCTATACTAACTGTACTGTAATTTTTTTTGATGTCTTTAATAACAGGACCTACTCCAGTTGCAGTACGAGGGGGTGGCAGTGATGAAGCTGTTCGATCGAGCTACTGTAAATGTTAACCTCCTTATTTTCCTGCTCAACAAGAAGTTCTACGGCAAATAGAAACTCCGAGGGACTTGACAGACTGTTTCATACAAAGTGAAGCCCAGACCACATCCATCTTTAAAGTTTAAATGTCTTTCCTGCACTATTCTGAGTATGCCTTTTGTGCCTTTCTTGAAGGATAAATTCCTTGAATGTACATTATTAAATTTGTCGTAGACCACCAACCTGTATCTTCTGGATATGTAACGGTTGACTGTTTTCTGTTTTTACTGAGATGTAAGTGTCCAAAAGAGTATCAATAGTAGTTTGCTTTGATCTTTTGCAAACTGCTTGCATGAGCTTTGAATACTGTATATGTTATATGTAAAATGAACATTTTTATTGCCTAATCTATTCTTAGGGCGAAACAAATTTAAAATTGTTTCTAAGTATCCCTATCGTCTAGGAGAGTGATGAGTGTTATAGCCACATTCCTCCAAATGTTACCAAAATATATTTATCAGAGCAATTTCTTTATTTGTAAAAAAAAAAAAAAAAAAAAAAATAGCTTTTGAAAAAAAAAAAAAAAAAAAAAATAGCAATGAATAGGTATACTTCATTGGCTGGTCAAAAAATGAGGACTTTTTTTTTCCAGATCATTTGGACACTGCATGCTGGATGAGCTTTACGTTTACGTCCCTCTAATTTTTGCAGCCTTGTGTCCATTTAATTTTAAAGGTGCCTTAACTTGAATAAACCGTTGGGAAAATTTGTGGAGAAGCCTTATCATATAATGTCAATCCATCTCATTCTGTTGTTACCAATAACATCTCTTATACAAAATGTAATGGTTGAATAATGATTACATATTTTTACTGATTAGTGATGGCGGTTTATACACTCATTATGTTGAGAAAATGCAGTGATGATAAACAGATTCATTATGAAATTTAAAAGATGTTTTTTTTTTTTTTTTTTTTTACAAAAACCTTTCAAGCTGTAACAGATTTCAATCATTAAAGTATACTTGCATTATAATACTGTTAAAGCTATTAAAATATAGAAATGAAAACCACAGTATATCCTTTTGTTCGGAAGCTTCCACACATTAAGGTCATCCTTCTATTTGAATTTTTGAGTGGTACAAATGATTAGGCTTGGCTATTCATTTTATTTTGCTATATTATATAGCTGCTTTGTTCTGTAAAGGTAAAAATCTGGTATAATATCTGGACATTTCAATTGTTTGCACTTACATTTATTCAAGCAGCAGACGCTTTTATCCAAAGCAACTTATAATTGATGAATGCAACAAGCAATTCATCATAAAGAGGCAAATAAACACAGGAAGTGCTATTAATACAACATTTCAGACATCATTCAGATTAGTACACGCTAGAACTGGGAGGGACTAAGGAAAAGTGAAAGCAAAGTTTTTTTTATTATTATTATTAATATTATTATGCATGGGATGCAATCAAATGTTGAAAACAGACTGAATATTGGTTGAATATTGAACATTGTCAGGGACTGAGCATTCTGGATGGGGATAGGAATATCATTCCACCAGCAAGGCACGGTGAACAAAAATGCTCTGGAAAGTGACTTTGTGCCACTCTGTGGTACCATCAGAACGCTCTGAATAGAAGATAATACATTGTGAAAAAGCAGTTTGCAGTAATAGCTATTGCAGCAGCGTTCACCTGTTCACACTGACAGATTCACTAGGTGTTTCTATTAAGGAGAAAAGTATAAAGTCTCATTTAATTGTTTTTACAATTTGAATTGAATTATGAGAAAACTATTTAAAATAGTTTTAATTAATCATTAAAAATTGAAATAAAAAAATATTTTTGATTAAAAATGTAACTAAATTTCAACGAAAATTAGAAATGTTGATTTGGCGACTAACTGAAATAAAATAACTTGAAGTAGCATTACTAAAAGCAAAACTGAATAAATATTTAAAAATTACAAAATATATTATAAAAAATAATTTTAAATAAAAAATTAAAATGACAACACATAACAAAATTACTAAAACTTAAACTGAAAACTTAAAAGCTAATTCAAAATATTAAATACTACAATAGTATATAAATATGATTAAAATAAAACCGGTACTTTTAACTACAGGTGCATCTCAATAAATTAGAATGTTTTCACAATTTGAGTTGAATTACTGAAATAAATGAACTTTTCCACGACATTCTAATTTATTGAGATGCACCTGTAATTGAGATGATAAAAGTGGCTCAGGGCTGCCTTTCCCGAAAGCATCGTAATCCTAAATTGATCGTAGCTCCATTGGTGGCAATGGGTCTACGATGTTCTTAGGCTTACGATGCTTTCGGGAAACGCAGCCCAGACTAGTTAGGATATTTTTTACAAAAAGGTGATTTCCAAGGTGATAACTATGTCACTTCATTAAATGTGCAATAAAAGTGGTCCACATAAGGAGTTGAGGATGTTGGGATGATTCATTGTTGCTCACTTATTCAAAGTTGATGATGAACATTTGAAGTCACTTTGATATTGCAGAGCTCTATTTTACAAAGATCATTCTTACATGCTCCTCTCTTTTCTGAGCATGACAAGACAGCAATGGTGATATCATCCTGCTTCTATCTCTTTTGCCCGTAATGCTGGGCTTCTTAGAACTGCCACAATGGAGGTCTTCTTTCCGTATAAAGAACTATAGACTGAACAAATGTTGCATATCTGCACATGCCTTCACAACAAAACTGGGGATGATGTGACAGCCCGGAGCCTTTAGTAAGTATGATAAATGGAGGAAGATTTCTGGGTCAATGGTACTGTCCTGAACAAATGAACAAAAGTTGTCAGGAAGCAGTCATGACAGTTACTCTCATAGATAGCTCTATTGTTTTACTGAGATCATAATATGGATTTAAATATCATTTCATGTGTCTGGAATTGAGAGCATCCGACCTAGCTCAGTGCCTGTTTCACCATTTACCCATGGTGCTTAGTTTGGCTATATGTGCATCTCATCTTAAATGTGTTTATCAATGTAGCCAGTAACACAATCCACAGACAGAATGATGTTTCCAGCAGCTACACAGAAAATAAAGAAGAGATCCCATTGAGGTAGCAATAAAGTTACTTAATATAGAATGTGATTTAGCTAAGCAGCACCGAATGTCTCGTAGAGCTGGTCATGCTGGTTGGCGCTTGCCTTTTGTAGAAGGGTATAGGGAGCAGGAGAACAGAATATATATCAAAGCATTAAAAAGCCTTATTGTATACACACACTACTGTTCAAAACTCAAGGCTCAATAAGATTTTTTAATGTTTTGATAAATATTCAGTAAAAACAGTAATATTGTGAAATATTATTACAATTACAAAAATAACATTGCAATTTAAAATAACTATTTTCTATTTTAATATATTTTAAAATGTAATATATTCCTGTGATGGCAAAGCGGAATTTTCAGGAGCCATTACTTCAGTCTTCAGTGTCACATGATCCTTCAGATTTTTTTTTTTGTGGAACCAGTGTTCAGAATTTCAAGACATGTTTTATAGATAAGATGGATGGATAGATAGATAGATAGACAGATAGATAGATAGAAGTCAATTCCGTTTCAAGACATGTTTTATCTAAGATAGATAGATAGATAGATAGATAGATAGATAGATAGATAGATAGATGGATGGAAGTCAATTCCGTTTTAAGACATGTTTTTATCTAAGATAGATAGATAGATAGATAGATAGATAGATAGATGGATGGATGAATGGATGGATGGATGGATGGATGGATGGATAGAAGTCAATTCCGTTTCAAGACATGTTTTATCTAAGATAGATAGATAGATAGATGGATGGATGGATGGATGGATAGAAGTCAATTCCGTTTCAAGACATGTTTTATCTAAGATAGATAGATAGATAGATAGATAGATAGAAGTCAATTCTGTTTCAAGACATGTTTTATCTAAGATAGATAGATAGATAGATAGATAGAAGTCAATTCCGTTTCAAGACGTTTTATCTAAGATAGATAGATAGATAGATAGATAGATTGGATGGATAGAAGTGGTCATTAATGCAGAGTTTCAAAATATGTTTTATCTAATACAGATAAATAGATGATCTACTACAGAGGAAATGTGGGGTTTTAATTTCTATTTCTAATAATTTTTTGATGGCACGTTTAACACATAGTAAATAATAGTGATGTGTATCCCTTTAAGGGAACTCCACTGCCTCCTTGTGGACACAACTTTAAACAATTGGTATACAGTTTTGGGGCAGGCTTGTGTATTTTTTCCTCGGCTTGTTTTCACTCGGAGTTGGCAAAACAAATGTGTGCCGTGGAGTCACGAGTCGGTGGATCACAGTTCAGGTGGACCTAGATGATGGACACGGAGAAGAGAGTCCCAAGGAGTACACGCGGACTACACGATCAGATTTCACCGCTGCATTTCACGAATCAGTAACATCTAAACATTTTCTCAGACTCGTATGACAACAGCGGTCGGTCACTGGCCGCAGGACAGTGAGTGTCTGATTGCCGAGCTTGATTTGCTCCCTTGCTGCGAAGTTGCTGTCGCGCTTTTCCTGTTTATATGAGCTTTGAATGCGTAACGAGCTTTACATTGGCGAGACCACTTGTTGAAATCTCACGAAACTAAGTTCAGTATTGGGTGAAATAAGATTGATTGAATTTACCATACAAGTGGGCCGTCTGAAGAGTCGAACGACTGTTGGTTGTCATTTAAGTTACAGTTCGTTTGTGATATTTGGATTGTGTCATATCGCTCATTAGCTGGTTAACGTTAGCTGTCACGGCTGACTTTATCCTGTACCTGACCGAGCAATATCAATCAATTACTCGCATTTAGACAGTTATATCACTAACTGCCTATCTTACTTCATAAATAATGGTGGGCTCTTAAATATTTATGCGGAATAACAAAAATATACATAATTTAAATTGTTCTCGTCAGAATCTAAAGTATTTAGTTCGCTAGCTAGGGTCGTTACTGAACTTGTTTCGTAAATCCAAGTGAAATACTTAAGCTTTTCTGTTTGGCGTTGCACAGTATTACACATTTTTTTCCTATTTCCCCCACGATACAAAGCAAGAGCTTGTTTAAGTTAGTGATGCCAAACGAAACCGTCATAAACGCTTGAATATTTAGCGATGTCCAGTTTCCTGACAAACTTTTAGCAAATTCGGCTCATCGCCTTCATACAAATATTGGCGTATAAGGAATTCCTATATATCATCGTTACTTTGCACTTAAGATGAATTAAGTTGTTAATAATATGGTTTCATCGCGTTTTCCAGCTCATTAATGGTGGCAAAGCTCTTGTCATTAAAGCGACCTCGTCAAACCTCTCTAAAGCATCTGGACTGCACCCTTACACGCATTTCAGACATGGAAGGACAACTTAAGCACATTTGATTTGTATATCGACAACATTCAACCGTCTGTTCCCTGCGAAGTTGATCTCGAATCTCTGCGGCCCAACCATGTCTGGATCCCCGGGCTCGAGTGGCTCCAACCCACGGAAGTTCAGCGAGAAGATCGCGCTGCATAACCAGAAACAGGCGGAGGAGACGCGGGCCTTCGAGCAGCTCATGACAGACCTCACCGTCTCAAGGGTAAGCACAGCCAAATTTGGTAATTACCTCGCTCCCTCGATTTCATACATCAAATGCGGCTGCCTAAGTTTGTCTTATGCGCAACTGAATCACAGTGAATGTAAAATGCCCGACACATCGAGCTCATGAGGAGGGATGAGGATGCCAGTGCCTGGCTGCTGTCATTCACACTGCACACATTCATATGGACATCATTAAAGGGCTGATGCCTTCAATTTGTCTGATCATATTTACGAGTCTTCACCTGATCAATCGTTAATTATATTGCCTGAGCTGTAAGTAGCAAACTTATTTTTTCTTTGAATGCAGATGATTTTGAAGTCACCATGGCAACCATAGTTTCCAGCCAAGATGCCATACTTGCTACACTACTGTAAAACTGCGTAAAACAACAACATACATTGTAAAACAACATTTTTCAAAACTCAAGGTTGCTTTACAAGGTTGTTGGTTTGGCGATAGTAACCAGTTGACTGTACATGATCTTGCATATTACATGGCTGCTTACCAAATAAATCTTAGACAACACAAGTTATATAGTGGTAGTTATACAGTGTTGACCTTGACAATGATCATAATTCAGAAATACTTTACCACTGGTTGTAGCAGCTAACCAACCAGAATCATGTATTCCAACGAGTGAAAAATCAACAAGAGAGTATGTAAAAACCAATCGGCACTCTTAAAAATAAACATTCCGAAAAGTTTTTGCAGTAATGCTGTATAAGAAACATTTTGGGTTCCCCAAAGAACTTATTAGTAAACAATTCTTATAATAACCTTTTTTTTTCTTCAGTGTGAGTATTTTCATCATCTTGTAATGAAGAGTGCTAAAACTTGACTGATTTAATATGCCCACCTGTAGATATGCCCTTGAGAAGATTCACTAACAGTTTATGATTTTAAACATGAACTGTAGTAACTGGTTCTTTGTTGTTAGAATTTATGGTTACCCTGGTAAACATAGGGGTCATGTCAGAGGCTTTTAGTGTGCTGAGCTGCTTTGCATTTTCAGTTTCATTTACATGCACATCATGTAAACATTTAAAGGCGCTAATACATCATGATCACACTTGTAATGTTGAACATCATCCTCTATAGCTTTAGACTGACCAGTGAAAGATGAGAGAGCTGAAGGGAGAGAGCTGAACAAATTCAGGGTGCTTAAAGGGATAGTTCACCCAAAAAGGAAAGTTCTCTCATTAATTGCTCACCCTCATGTAGTTCCAAACCTGTAACACCGTGTCCTAACTACACACTACACGAGACAAGATTCCAGCGACAAGCAATTTGGGTGTCCACATCAGACGCGATGCGACGCGACAGAATCAATCAAATATCACAGCCAATCAGAAACGTGTGTGGGCGGGCTCTCTCTGGAAGCGCACTGCACTCGCAAGAAATGGATACACTTATAATCTAATTCATAAATGTTCAAGCTTTTTAACATCATTAAATGTACATACTGAGTGACTGATAACATTTACGTTATGGAATACACTCGTTGGTTTGCAGTGAGTTCACAGTTTTAACGGACATCTTTGCTTTAATTTATTTTCAAGATCTGAGGTAAACTATCTGTTGTTGCTTTCAGTATGGCTATAAGGTCACACAAAATTATATTTAAACTCATATTAGAGACATTTAACTTTGAATAGAGCACATAATCACCTGAGATTATCTACTGTCATATAATTTGTGTGTTTGTTGTTCCAGCCGCAACGTCGCTGAATTAGAAACTGTTTCTAAATTAGATATTTTGCGTGTCGCCGTCGTGGCTAGTTAGGACAAAAACGCTGATTAACATGGAAAAGATACCTTTTATCGAGTGTAGCGGCGTGACGTTGCGTGTAGTTAGGACATGGTGTAAGACCTTCGTTCATCTTCGGAACACAAATGAAGATATTTTTAATGAAGTCCGAGAGCTTTCTGACCTTCCATAGACAGCCAATCAACTAGCACGTTCAAGGCCCAGAAAGGTAGTAAGGACATTGTTAAAATAGTCCAAGTGACATCAGTGGTTCAAATGTAATGTTTTTCATAAATTTCTAATTTTTGGGTAAACAATCCCTTTAACTGTGAGTTGTGGAAAAACGCTTGTGCGTACTGTATCTTAACATGACTGAGTTTAGAGTTTGGGTTATGTTTTAGTTTTTGCTGATGCCTGCAATGGATTTTTTTTAGCTTTCAAAGTATGGTTTAGAGAAGGGTTAAGAAATGTCAGTCAGGTGTAGTGGTTTAACTACTGGTCTTTCACCAGTGGGAAATGTTTTAGCAGAGGGCAGCTCTGCCTCAGACAGCGCACTGTCTCTGTGTGGAGTTTGTAGGCGGGAATGAATGAATATGATCTGCCAGTTCATTATTTGGCTGCCTTCTCTTCTAGGGCACAAGAACATGTGGTTGTGTTATAGTAAGTGTCAGAGTTTAAAGTCATACCTGTTTACAAACAATCTGCCTTGACAATGGAATCAGCCCTGGAGGAAAATGCTTGCATTTTAGAAATGCTAAAAAACAGCAAGTTTGTGTTAAAAAAAAAGCATTTCTTGAATTGCATACATTTATAAACATTGTGTTCTGTCACAAACCTCTCAGTACTACATACATAATTCGGAATGGGCTGATAGCCAAATACTGATTATTGTGAGAATTGCACTTTTTAACAAACCTTGTTAGCAATGATCCACAAATGAAATGAATATTTACTGTTGCCTGTGTGGCAGTGATCCCAAAGGAAGCAGCAAAATCTGTCAGTACTACTGACTGTGATGAAATGACTAACACTGCTTCTGGCATTGTTTGATTTCTCTTGAGCCACTCAAGTAAACTGCAATGCCACAGTTTTTACACTTTATACTTTTTGAGGAAATGAAGAACCTACAAATGGCTTAATTATATTTATGGTGTCTGCACATTAAACTGGTATCAACAATGGCATCGTTTTACACTTTTTTTAAAATTATTTTTTATTTTATTTGGTCAAACAGTTGTCATTTTTTAAAACAAGAAAAAGGTTCAGAATTGAATATGCCATTTGATGGTCTGCTTATAGAAACAGATTTGACAACTTCAGGTTTTTATGTATTGGAGAGATTTGGCATAAGGCAACGACCAGATGTTTTCAGAGCAGTAGTGACTCTTTCCATTTCCAGTAGGATTTGATAAACAGAAATGTGTAAACAACTTTTTTACACCACTTGTTGTCTATAAGCCCACTACATGTTTGCTTGCAGGAAGTTATCCAGCTGCAGGCATGCTGACTGTCCATTGGCATGTCCAGCCTTTGCAAGTGGTAGTGGATCAAGGTGTCTGTGTTATTTTTAGATATCAGCACAGTTTTTCAGTCTTTCACACATTCATTGGTGAAAGTTAACAATAAAAACTAAAACTCAGAAGTTAATGCACTGCTGCATGAGGAAAATGTTGAATAGGGAAACCAAAGAACTCTCAATGTTTAGTTTAATTTTAAAGGGGTGGTTCACAGTTTTTTTTCCTAGGCTTGATTGTGTTTATGGGGTGCAGTCTAACATGTTAATGCTTCGTTCAAAAAAAAAAAACGCATTATTTTTCACATCATTTACCTTTATTCCACACCGCTCTGTCCCTTCTCTGAGAAACAGGCTGATCATTTCCTTCTTTTATGAAGCCCCTCCCTCAGAAATAGGCGATGGGCTCTGATTGGTTAGCTAGCCCAGTGTGTTGTGATTGGCTAAACCGCCTCTAGTGCGCGTCTAAACGTCCCGCACCTCACCTCAGCGGCATGTGCTCCGGTTGTATTGTAAACAACGACGTTGTTAATATCGCTTATCAGTTTGAGCCCGATTGAGAAGCAGAGGATATTATTGAAGAGGATCGTGCAGAACCTGTGCAAGCACGGCTTTTAATGGTAGGCCTATGTTTTTTGTTTGTTGTTTTCTCATACTTTTAGATATGCTGTAAATGCTACTGCTTATGTTAGCTTTTAATATACAGTTTTATCCTGATTAAAGCTTTAATACAGTACGGCAACTGCACGCGCGTCCATGTTTAACACTTCTCATAGCTATGTGAAAATAAGTGTATAATTGGAACAGTTTATTATTGGAGCTGAGCTGAATGAGAGAAAGAGAGAGAGAGAGAGATGCAGAGCGTGTGCAGAGCAGG
>NW_015546151.1:342232-354181 GCF_001515605.1 Sinocyclocheilus anshuiensis | reverse complement strand
TTATGCTCAAACAGCAACATTACACACTAACTAATGTTAAAAAAGTGAAATCGCAATCAACCACCCCTTTAATGGAAAATAATGGAAAATGCTTTCTGGAGGTTGTACTGTAGTAATAATAACAATGTGTGATGTTGACAGGCGAGGAAAAGCATAAGCCTAAGCAAGCTGCCCCAGGGAAATCCTCTGCTTCACTAATTAGCTTGGTGCTGCTCCACAGCTGGGGTGTCATTGTTTTGATAACGGCATGCATTGAAAGGCTCGATGTGACTCTCCATGACCCCAGAGTGTGTGCTGAGTGCGAGGATCTGTGCTTGTTTATTAACAAGCCCGTGTTTCTAAGCTGTCTGCCTGGAACAGTGTCAGCAATGGGTTTGAAGTAGCATTTTCTTAGTGCTTTTATGTGATGTGAGTGAGGGAGTATTTTGTGGTGTGTTGTTTTATGGCCAATCTTTTTAAACACAATAATCTAGAGTGAGGTTATGTAAGTAGAGGCCAGTATGGACAAAGCATGATATATGAATGTGTTTCTCACATCTAAATAGGACTGCGCTGTTCATTGAAATAAAGTTGGCTTTTTAAAGCATCAAGAAAATGGACCAAAAACATTGACGCATCATGCTCTTCACAGATTTTTGTCCAATCAAATGCTCCTTCTAATACTTCCTGTCACCGACTAGCAGGTAGAAAATTATGGTTCATGGTAACTAAAGCTTATTGGCTATTTTTTAAACTATTAATAGGACAAATACGATACAAGAATGTATAATAAATTAAAATGTTCAGATACAGTAGGCATATTTAACGGCAGCATTCAAGTAAGAAATAAAATAACCAAATGTCTTAACTGTATGAAATAGGCCTAGCTAGGTATTGATGTTTATTAAAGCTACAAAAGTTCTTCAGCCAAGAGCAGTGATGATTTTATCTTTATTTAGCTAATTAACATGACTGTAGTCAGACAGCAGTAGGTTTATTAATCTGCTGTCATTTTAAGATCTAATGTAATGAAACACATCTGATTTTCTCCCAACTGTTCACTTAAATTCACTTAAGACTTCATAGACTGTGTTTTTGACAGTTTAAGTGGAATAAGCGCAATTACATTAATTTCCAACTTGACTGCATTAGACTTAATTGTGAGTGAAGACTTAGACCCTTTTACAGCCAAAAGAACCAAAATTCCACTCTCAAGTTCAGGTACAGTGTGAATGGGAAGAGAACGGAGTTCTTTTTGTTTTTGCTTTGGGTCACTGAGTGAGCATGTTAAAGGGGTCATATGATGTTGCTAAAAAGAACATTATTTTGTGTATTTGGTGTAATGAAATGTTTTTATG
Source organism: Sinocyclocheilus anshuiensis (assembly GCF_001515605.1). Taxonomy (NCBI): domain Eukaryota; kingdom Metazoa; phylum Chordata; class Actinopteri; order Cypriniformes; family Cyprinidae; genus Sinocyclocheilus; species Sinocyclocheilus anshuiensis. The sequence goes on along the minus strand of NW_015546151.1, from coordinate 352,844 downwards.
CGGTTGAGGCCGGAGGCCTAGAGTGAGCGGCGGCCGGCGGCCTAGAGTGAGCAGAGGCCGGCTTGAGTGAGCGGCGGCGGGCGGGCTTGCGGCAACAACATGTGACGACCCCGGGCTGGACTCCGCTTCGTCCACGGTGAAAGCTGATCCGGCGATCCACAGCGCAAAGTTGATGTATTTCCTCGCGACCAGCACGGATCAGTTCCAGGCACACGTAGACATGTGGGGGCGTGTTAGAACGAGCCATTTTAGGTAGGCGTTGTTGACTCTTAACTTTTATAAAGAATATCTCTTTGGATTTGAGACTTTAGTCTTTGCAACTTTACAGATCTTCTTTATACACCAAGAGCTAGTAACACTCCAAAGAGAAAGGAAAAATTTAAATCGCATCATATGACCCCTTTAAGGCCGGGACACACCAAGCCAACTTCAAAGAACTAGCAGCGATGAAAGCCGACGGCATCTGGACCAAAAGGCTGCACTTGAACTCACCGCTACAGCTGACTGCAAACTAACACGTGCGTTCTCCGCCTGCGTGAGAGGAATTAGCTGTCTATATCAGCAGCTATCAATAGTACATATTCGTCATTCAAAAGGAAATGACGTAACATAAACAAAGCAGCGCTTGCTTACCATTTTGAATATCAGTAACACTGATAACTTGTATAATTTTAAGCAGCTCATGTTATGAAATCATTCGCATATTGGAGTGCTTGGGTAAGACCACGTAACATTAGAACAGCCTTCTGTCTGTGCAGCCTTCATTTACTTACTAGTTTTCATAACTTTTGCTTTAATTCTCTTGCATGGACTCATTCACTAAACTGAACAACCAATCAGAGTTCTCACTTGCTCCGATGGCCCTGATGCCGATTCGGGCAAACTACTGCCAACATGAGTCTGATGAGAGCAGACGTGTGGAACATATCAAACAAACTAACAGACGCTCACCAATGGCCCGACGTTGACTGACGGACGACCATCGACTTGGTGTGTCCCGAGCTTAGTTTATCTAATTGTGAACAATTCAGCCATGCATATCATTTTTGCATTTCTTTTTGACCTTGTAATTTTTAATAAAAATTACATTGATCTCAAAAAACTTGATCTTCCAGTGAAAAGACAGACTTCTCTCTAATGATGTTTGCAGTACTTCTCCAATATTTTAGTCCACTTAATCCCTGCCCCTTTCTTACAATTAATTTCAAGTTGGCATTCAGATCTGCCTCCATCCAATCAAGAACCGATGAATAGAAATATGTCGAAATAAAATGAAAATAATATAATGAAATATTATATTTTATCAATGATCCATTTCATTGTACAAAAGATCTTTCACTCATTCCATTTCATTACAACTTTAAAGAGCAGCTCTATTTGTTAGCAGCATAGTGTGGGCAAAATATAACACAATTTGGAGACATTGCTTCTGAGTTTGTAGTTTTTGCCTACCTTGTTTCTGTTTGAATGTATTTTTTTTGTCTTTGTTTAATTTATTTCATTGATGTCTTAGCAGAGATGTGAGATTTTAAATATTTATTGAATTGCAATTCAAATGGCAGTTCCAAAATCTGTCAAAACAACTACAATATAATTCAGATGATGCAATGTTTTTGTCATATTATACAGCCCTATATCGAAGCAGTGTGTAATTAAGGTTTTGTTCTCTGGCTTAAAAAAATGTCTGTGTTTTGGATTAAAAAATGGACTTGAGCTTATGTGTAGTAACCCATTGATATCACTAAATGAGGTCAGTCTTTGAGATTCAAATTTTGTCCTTTGGTTAGTAAGTGGAAGGAACGCCTCCTGATTTGCTTGTGCCTGATCAGAATTGATCATTTTCATTGTTTACCCTTGCCGCACAACAAAATCCACACTGTCCTCCAGCTTGAGCTCAGAGGTACACTTAAAACCAAACTCATTTCCAAGAATTTCCACCTCAGTTAAATACATACGTTCTAAAATGCCTCGGCAGACTCTCACTCTTCTTTCTTTTTCAAATGCATTCACTGTGTCTTCCTCTTGATTAAAGGTGCAGTTCCAGAAGATCCAGCAGCTCCGTCTGTCACAGAACCGGGCACAGTACTACGGTGGCTCGCTGCCCAACGTCAACCAAATAGGCAATGCCAGCACTGATTTCCAGGTACCTGAGTTCCCCTCCATCCACTTATCATGTTCATTTAGAAGAAGATAAGCCCCAGCCATATGCTCTGATTTTCTACCCTCAGATAAACGATGTCAAGAGATGGTAATTGCAAACCTTCTCCTTAAAAAAACAAAGAGTGTATTTGTCCCCACCTCTTAGTCTGCCCTCCCTTTGCCTACTCCTTCAGTACACTACTTTCTCCACAAGTACACTTGATACAGCGGTGCGATCCAAGAGCCAAAGAACTGTATCTGTGTCTATCCCCTATGGAGAGGAGTGTTGTATACCTTCAGGTGAAAGTGCTCTTGTTGCTGTGAATAAAGCTTCTTTAAGACATCGAGCAGTGATCCCTACTTTTTGTCTGCCATGACTCAGAAACCAAACCTAGAAAGGTAAAAGCACTTTGGAGTAGAGTGAATTCACCTGGGGACTCAAGCTAATGGTGGTACTTTTAAATTTATGTGTGTATTTTGTTTGTTTATTCTGCATGTCCTGAAATATGGAGGCTCTGATGTCTTTTTACTATTTAAGTCATTTATGACAGATTTTTACATTTGTGAGGAAAGTGTTAACCAAGAAGGTGTTTTTCCACAGGGGACTTTTCCCACCGGACTGGACTCTGTGCGAGGGACCAGACACCATGGTCTGGTGGAAAGGGTACATCGAGACCGCAATCGGATCAACTCACCACACCGCAGGCCCATTGACAAGCACGGGCGGCAGATATCCTTTAAGTTCACTAGCATAAAGCCTTTGTACTGGAAAAGAGTGATCTGTGAGGGTCTTTACTTACGCTTACGCTAGTAGACGCATCATTACTATGAGCTCACAATGTTGCATGTGTCATACATGATGACCTTTGCTCATGTGGGAAGCTTTTTTTGAGGCTTCAGGCTGTGTGATGATCCTTTATGTATTGATATTCCCACTGCTGCACTGTGGGTGTGAATGAGTGGGTAACTGCAATAACCTGCTGTTTTCTCCCCGCTCATGTTTGGGGTTTTTTTTCTTTCAGTGAGAACCGTTTAGAGATTTGAATATCAGTACTCTGGTGTCCTCATTAGTGGGTGATTAACAAACCTCGCCGCCGATCGTAGTGCGCATTCTGCCGCTAGTTCTGCATTCATTCAGCACGCAGGTTGATGAAGTCACTGGCTACGCCGGCCGGCCGGTCTTTTATCCTCCTCGGTTGTGTAGTTGATGGATTTCTTTCATCAATTTTTCAGCGGTTGTCTGTAAGCTTAATCGTCTGTGGGCTCAAAGATCATTTCGGTCTGCAGATTTAGCTTAGTGCTAAAGATTAAATAAAAGTAAAAAGGCCTAAATGCCTTGTGAGTTACCACACTGTTTTGAAGATGTGGAATGCACGAACTGTTGTCCACTGATCTAGTTTTGAAGCAACACAGAGGTTTTGAATTACCTAGTACCAGAGTAAGGAGCTACTCCGTAGTCCTTAATATTGGGATAGTTTGGGAATGGTCCACTTGCTCTGATGCCGTGCCATACAGAGAGACAACAAAGGCAGCATGAGGGAGACAGAAGAAAAAAAGTGTGGCAGAGTTAGAAGAGCTTACTTACGTAAGAGCTTTGAATCATGGGTTCAAAGTAATTCCACACGGTTTGCCACGGCCACCCTTGTTCTTTGAGCGGGAGAAGGCATTTGTGACCGCAGTCGTGCTAAAAACTGCAAGACCTGTTTGTCAGAACTCTGTCGACTCTGTGCTCTGTGAATTGAACCACTCCCTCCCCAAGAGCTGAAGATATTCAGGCTTATTCTCGCGGGTTCCTTCAGAGTCTCTGATTATTATTTTTTTTTCTTCATCTCGTTGTCTGTTTATATTGATTAATTTTTGATTGTTCACATTAATTGCTAAACACTTGTTTCTATTTGTCTCTGAAACAGAAAATTATTTTAATGAGTATTTTAATGGGTTGTTATTGTCTTCAAATCTCTTTGCTCTAGGCTCAAAGCTTTCAGAAGGTTTTTGTTGTTGCTTTCAGTTTGAGAATTCAACATGTGCCTCATCCCTGTCAATAAGAAGGCTTACTAACTCTCATTAATCTGATGCAGCAGAGAGTCCAGACTGATATAGTTCCATTCTAACTCGTTCTTCAGGGACTTGTTTGTGGTGCATCTCTGTTTCTCATACTGAAAGTTAGGGATTTAAACAAACCCCCGAATGTTTAACTTTGTAAACTCTTAATTTTTCCTGCACGTTTTTTTAACAATGATTTTTACATTTACATTTTGGCAGCTGTTTTTACCAAAGCAACTTATATTGCATTCATGCTCTACATTTTACCAGTTCATCCATTCACTGGAAATCAAACCTATGACCTTGGCATTGCTAACGCCATGCTTTACTGTTTGAGCTACAGGAATGCATTCCTTTCTAGAGCAGGTCATATGGGTTTTTGAAAAATATCTCTTTTGCAGTTTATAACGTAGCTATCCTTAAATGAAAACAATCTGCAAAGTTGTTAATCAAAAAAGTGTATGATAAATAAAGATATTGTCTCTCAAAAGAGAGAGTTGATTCTGAATCGCCTTAACGAGTCGTCATTAGGGATGTAACGGTATGAACATTTTTCGTTCTTCAAACATTACAGTATAGACATATTTTGGTTTACAAACTGTATTGTTTCATCAGTTAGTCACGTTAGCACTCGGACGTATCCACCATTATTGTTTTAAGTGTTCACAGTTTAGCACAGGGCTATTCAATTAGTTTCATTTGAGGGCCGGATTATTGAATTGAAAATTTGAAGGGGTCCAAGGGGAAGGGGGGGCCGTCCCGATCTCTTTCTGGGGGGGCCTATAAAATAAAAAAATCTATTTAAATGCATATTCAGCAGTAAAATAAACTAATATTACCAACACCAACATCTATAAAAAAACATTAGTGCTGTCTGTCAGTCGATTAAAAAAATTTCATTAATCACACATTTTTCTGTAATTAATCATGATTAATTGCATATTAATATATTGTCATAATTTCACATTGAACCTCCAAATCTTGGTGTCGTTAACCCCCGCGAAAGACCCGTGAAGACGCTGTGTTCAAGGATACCACAGAAATACAATTCAAACCTTTTGTTGTGTGCATGTCATTTTACCAAGGACTGCTTCTCTAATCTTGGTTTTTATCTTCGTTGGCTTCTAATCTTCTTAATTTGGACTAACAAACTCTCCGAACCACAACCTGTAAGTACGATTGATACGTTATGTGTACATTTTCAATTGAGTGCTCAAAATATCAAGTTTTTGTGCTAATATGTGATGTATACCTAGTGCAGCTTTAGGTTTCCAGGTAAAGCACGATCTTACTGAAGTAGTTCTGATAATTCGCTGTGAACCCACTATTTCCTAAGAATGTGTCGATTAATGTAGACTGACGTTCTAATTACTTCGTTTAATAATAAAGAATGTAGTGTAGCACACAGACTTTATAATCATTGTGAAATTGCTGTTTATTTTGCTGCACCGGCAGTTATAGGGTTAATGCGGGAGAGACGAGCGAGTTAGGCTGGTGCGCCTGTGATACAGCTGTTCTGTGTTCTGATTAAAAGTTAAGACAGAGCGTCTTTTGTCTGTCGTTCTTCAAACATTACAGTATAGACATATTTTGGTTTACAAACTGTATTGTTTCATCAGTTAGTCACGTTAGCACTCGGACGTATCCACCATTATTGTTTTAAGTGTTCACAGTTTAGCACAGGGCTATTCAATTAGTTTCATTTGAGGGCCGGATTATTGAATTGAAAATTTGAAGGGGTCCAAGGGGAAGGGGGGGCCGTCCCGATCTCTTTCTGGGGGGGCCTATAAAATAAAAAAATCTATTTAAATGCATATTCAGCAGTAAAATAAACTAATATTACCAACACCAACATCTATAAAAAAACATTAGTGCTGTCTGTCAGTCGATTAAAAAAATTTCATTAATCACACATTTTTCTGTAATTAATCATGATTAATTGCATATTAATATATTGTCATAATTTCACATTGAACCTCCAAATGAATGTAGAAACAACCCATATTTTAAATATGTTTAATGGCATCTCTTTACTAAGTAGCCTATTATTAACAAAGGCCAGTATTTTTGATACCAATACTGCTACTGATGTCTCGATTAATTACATTTTCACCTCAATTTTAGCCATTAATTAATAGCCATGGAACATTACAGTATAATTGAAAGACATTATTTTTAATATATAGTAGGCTCTGAAAAATATAACTTTTAATTTAAGTGAACTTAAAACAATCTTCACATAAATTATAAATTGTATTTTATAGTTTTGGCATAATTTTGTGTTTTTGTCAGTTGAAGAGCTACTGGCGCGCTGTCTGAAGCATCTCGGCGTGTGTGCGTACAGCCGAACGCGCAGCCTTTCAAACTGTACTCCATCTGATAATCATCTTCGTTCAGTGGCTGCGCTATTTCTCGCCAGAAGTTATGATCGATAACAGTCTTTATACTCGTTTAAACTAGAGCTGTGGATATCTCATAACCCCCTCACACAAGCGCTTGTCAACGCTGCCGTCTATTGATGTTGCGGACTCCGGTAGGTTGTTGTTGCGTCTCTTCCTTTTCTTTTTTGGCTGTGTGAAACAACGGCCCGGGCCAGTGATGCCACCCGGCCCAGGCCAGTGATGCCACCTTGTGGACAAACTAATTAGTGCAAAAACAATTCAAGGCGTATGTGCGACCTGCGTGTACTCTTCCCTCGGGCCGGATAAAGATGATTGGTGGGCTGGATTGGGCTTGTGGGCCGCCAATTGAATAACCCTGGTTTAGCAGCTAAACTTAAGCTGTGGGCACGATTCGCTTGCATAAATGTTTTTGTATTTTATGTCATTATTATAAGAACGGATTGGAGCACTATATTATTGTTCTATGTAAAGGTGCTTTTTCAATGGTAGCGCTCGCTAACTTGCTCAAGGACTCCTCTCTGTGCCAATCACAACAGGTTTGGCCAGCTGACCAATCAGAGCAGAACAGGCTTATGGAAGGGAGGGGTTTGCTCTGAACTTGCTTGGAACGAATCGTTTCGAAATCATTGGCAAATGACTCTAATATTAAATGTATATTCTGAGAAAATTACAATGTTTTCTGACCTTAGATGCATTTAAACCTGTTGTAGGGGACTCCAACACAATATTAGGACACTTTAAAATACCATATGACCTGCTCTTTCAGTCACACTGCTTGTTGAGAAGCTTGCTGTTACTTTTCTAAGGGATCACACTTATTTTTTTATCAGGTACCACTCAGAACACTTTTGGCACATATACACTGCAAAGTCTAAGGAGTGAATCCTGTAACTTATTGTTTGTTCGGTGCCTACAGAGTCACTTCTGACATTTTGATGAGTGGTAATCATAATAATGTTTTGGCATCCATGAGTGATAAACAAGAATGCAAACAAATATTTGCATAATGTTTAACCAATATGCATGACCGACGTTATATTAGTGACTTGGAAGAGGCATAATTTCTGGTAAATTTAAAGAGGCCCTGAAATGCATTTTCAGACTTTATATTATGTTTCTGGAGGTTAGCATATCAAGCTAGCAAAAAATTTTGGCACCTAAAAAGTTATTTGTAAACTATTTGTAAAAATAAAAATTTCCAACATCATTTTCACTTTGTCAAAAACACCCTTCAAGGGTGTTACCTCTTTCAGAAATGCAAGTAAATGGACACTGCTGTGATTGGTGAACTTAATCACACCATTTTGATGCTTGATATGGCCTGTAATGCAGCTGTATATGTTTAAGCCCGAGTAAGATTCGGAAGCAGAAGAAAATGAATCGGTGCAACTACAACGATTGCAGCGGTCAGCTTCAGCATGGTGATTGCTTGCACTTGCTATTTTTTGTTTTATAGTTCTAAAACTATTATTTTAACTACTTGTTGGATGTCTATAATTAATTAATATTTAGACAAACTGGCAACATGTTGAGAGTAATTAAGAAATGAGACAAACAAACAAATATGTTCTCATTCAGATGCTCAGGCACATTGTTAAAAAATCTCCCTGATTTGATTTATTGTAGAGTATTATTGTAGCGTAACCACTCATACATGTAAAATCAAGGACAGTTTTATTTTCTATTTCATGACCCCTCTAAGTAAAACACCATTTTATTGCTTCTTGTTTAAGCATCTGCTTTAAAACGGTGAGCTGTTTTTGGCAGTGTTGGCATTGTCCACTTATTAGTATATTTGGGATTGTTTTTTTTTTTATATATATAAATATGGGCAGTCATGGGTTGGGATTATATAGAGTTTTGGCCTTATTTAGGCTTATTTCTGTGATGAAAATAGAGCTTATTTTGAGCTTATTTTGTTGGACCCAGCCTGATCTGGCAACACTGTCTCTGTGACCCTTAATACTGTATATGTGGTGCCCATAGACTGCAGGGCCTCTAAAAACAACTACAGTACAGAGATACCAATGTGAAATTAAAACTGAAAATCTAAAAATAAATGCTACTTCATAATATTAATAAATACTACAGTAGTATATAAATAATACTAAAATAACACTGGCTGCAGTGTGTTCATACCCCACAGTGATGTGCTAAAAAGCACTCAGAACACCTTCGCAACCACTTGGCAATGCCATGAAAACCACATACATCACCACTAACATTATAATGACTTTTTTAGCTATATGCCACTTACATTTTCTTAAAAAAAACTTCTTAAACTCCAAACTGCAATCTACATTTAATCTAAATGAACTGAGACTCTCTAAATAAACATTCGCCCACTAAAGCATTTCATTTTCATGCCACTCTAATTCTGCTGAGTGAGAGAATATGAGGAAGGATTCAAAGCCCAAATTTGCTTTCGCTCTGATTTTTTTCCCCCCTTTAGTGCCAGATGTCCCTCACAGTGTTGGCTTGTTTTGCTCTCATCGATTCATCCATGTCTGCCAAGATTAGACTCTCTCACAGGCTCGCTAGCCAACCGAACGCTAGCCAGCTTCCTCCTAACACATGTAGTTGCTTTCGAGCCGCATATATCACGCCAGATGCCATGATCTTGCTTTGTCTCTGGAGTGTTTCTGGAATGATGTCCAATTGGAGGACGAGCGGTGTGGGTCGAGTGTGAAATGTCAGAGAGAAAGGTTAGCTCACCCACGCCATCCTGCAGCTTCTGAGACGAAGGTGCTGTCACAGCCACCCTGTCTCTCCACACTGCTTCAGCGGCCACGGGCTAATTAGATTTTAGGAAGGATCCCTCGTAATCCAAGCCGTCTGGCTTATGTCATCATCGCTTTCCCCCTCCCAGTCCGCGTATCAACAACAGTATTCACACAATGTCACGCCAGGGATTTCATACGTATGATGGCGGTTATCGATGCGTACAGTGTGTTTGAACAAGGAGGCCTAAAATGGTTTTTCTGTGGCCTGGATTTGGCTGCTCATTGGTTGGTTATTCTATGTTGTGTCATGGTGAGGGTCACGGGGCGGGCTAGTGGTTGAAAGGTTGCAGTGGTGGAGGTAACGAATTACAACTACTCACGTTACTGACTTTACAGCAAAAAGACACGTGAATTATGGCCTAAAGGTGGATGTTTTTACAATTATACTAAAAGGCCTTATACTTACTACCACTAAACTATCAAGGCATGTTGTACATTGTGTGCAACAGGGTTTTTTTTATAGCAGTTTTAATCATTTAGAAGCCTTAGAAATATGCATATCAAATATGACACAGTAGGACATGGAGTTAACAAGTAGATCTGGAGTGTGGCACATGTGTCCATGTACAGGTCGATATCTTTTGAAGCTTTGGAATCAAAATCCAGTGGTGGAGGTAATGAATTACAATTACTCACGTTACTGTAATCAAGTAGTTTTTTCGGGTACTTGTACTTTTTTGAGTTTATTTTTAAAGCTGTACTTTTACTTGTACTTAAGTACAAATTAAGCAAAATAATCTACTTCGTTATTTTTAAATCATAGTTCGTTACTGAGTACGCCCACAATTTGAATTAATATTTAAACCTTTGACGGCACTTCATTACTCATTTTCCACAGTATCTACCGAATATACACCGATACAAGCTACGTCGCTCTTTCCTCTCCGACAGCGAGTTTGACATGCATCCGCCTCCTGTCGATTACAGAGTCTGAATGTTCGTGCGGGATTGCAGGTATTCTGCATAATTTTAATCATTCCCGCGCAAATGTGGCGAGCGCTTTATTGTAACATGAGAACACAGTCATGTAATCACAGAAAACTGGATGCGAGCTCTCAAATAGGCCTAACTTATACAAATGAACTAACTGCCTGTCCTCTCACTCCGATATTGCTTGTGCGCACTGTGTGCAATCGCGGTCTCTCCATGCTTTTAAAGTAGAAATTATTTCTCTTTGCTCCTGGATTAAACTTTGTCAAAAGTTATCAACCATTCAGAATAGATCCACGCCTGACCGATGAAAAT
>NW_015546151.1:324771-342194 GCF_001515605.1 Sinocyclocheilus anshuiensis | reverse complement strand
GTGCTGTAAGCTTTTGCAACAAAGTTACCCTATTTTAAAGACACAAATACACAGAATGAGCAAATGTTTAAGACTGAGATTTTTGTAATGGTAATTGATCAATATTTCTATGTATGTAAATAAAAGCCTATATTAAAATCTGTTCATCATATAAAGCAAATGTGTCTTTTTAGAAGACTTGGATTAAACCAATTTCAAAGCTTTAAATAATGATTGCCTTGAAAAAATGGATGGACAAAAAAAAAGCTCTGATGACGTCAGTTTGACGGCTTGGGGAGAATCCTCTTGTTAAGTATGACATAAGGACTGCTGTTTCCGGGTCCAGGCCTCTACTCATTTCACTTGAGAATACTATCTCAAACAGCCATTTATGAGCACTATTTAATTAATATTACATATTTAAGCTAAGCATTTAAAAATTTGCAGTGCACACTACAGTCGCCATGCTCACAGTGTCTTAGACACTAATATTTTAGTCTGGCAGAGCGTTAGGACCCAGAAGCGGTGAAGCATGATGTCAGACGTAACAAGAATATATTCTTAACCGCTCCTATCCAACTGTGAATCTGCTATGAGCAAGATAGGGGAAGGGGAAGTCGTGGCATATTGATATTTTTCAAGGTATTGAAGTTAGAAATTCCTGTATCACGACCACTAATTCACGCACTTTGTCAATAAGATAAAAGTGGGTTTTGTTCAGTCTTTTATCATAGATCATATTTTTTGGTAATTCATTAAATATCGCCGGCTAAAAAGTAACTAGTAACTAGTACTCAGAGTAGTTTTTGAGAGGAGTACTTTGTACTTTTACTTAAGTACTGTTTTTACACCAGTACTTTTACTTGTAATTGAGTATTATTTCAGCAATGTAACAGTACTTGTACTTAAGTACAAACTTTCAGTACTCTTTCCACCACTGAAAGGTTGGCATGAAGAGCTCAGTCTCTCATTACTGCAGCAGAACTGATGACTAGGTTTTCCAGTCCTGAGCAGATGTTGTACAGCGAAAGACTCTGTCCTGCTTTCTGTCTTGTAAATCCACCCTGCCTCCCATTTGGATGTGAGAGTCTTGGCACAGAGGGACATGACGAGGCAGCATTGTCAACATCGATCTGAGTTGAGGAAACAATGTTTACTCAAGGAGTTCTTTAGCTGGACTGTTTTCGCTCCTATAATTCCTGTAACTTTTCTGAGAGTGTTGAGTGGATTTGGACAGCACAAGTGAGATTTTAAAAGGGCCATATCAAGACAAATCAAGTGAGATCAAAAGTTTGTGTAATATGAAATCACGATCTCCACCCTTCTTCAGTCTGAGAAAATCTATTGAAACTAACCTGCAAAATACAGCTTGAACTCGGTTGTGCCTGCCTGGGCTGCTTGAAACATTGTCCACTAGTCACAGTAAGGTAACAAGAAGAAAGTGTGATAGATTGAATTAATATTAGTCAGAAAACAAAATGTGATAACTCGGTCTTCCAGAGACAGATTAAAAATTCCTCTTCATTTGTCGCAAAGATAATGTTTCAAATTTATGAGATGACCGTTGTTTTCCAGCATAATTGATTGAGTTGCATTTATACACTACCATTCAAAAGTTTGGGATCAAATTTTTTTTTCTTTGAAAGAACTAGTTTTAACTATCAAGAATATGCAATGTTACAAAAGCTTTCTATTTCAAATAAATGCTGTAATTTTGAACCTTCATTCACTCAAGAATCCAGTTTCCCCAAAAATAATAAGCAGAACAGCTTTTCAACATTGATAATAATAAGAAATGTTTCTTGAGCAGCAAATCAGCATATTAGAATGATTCCTGAATAAATCATGTGACGTTAAAGATTGGAACAATGGCTGCTAAAAATTCAGATTTACCATCACCGGAATAAATTGCATTTTAAAATGTATTCAAATAGAAAACAGGCATTCTAAATTGTAATAATATTTCACAATATGAATGTTTTACAGTTTTCTGATCAAAAGCATTGAAAAAATATCATTGACACCAAACTTTTGAACAGCAGTGCAGAGATGTATAATTTACAGCTTTTGCTAATTTTGTTTTGTAAATAAACAATCTTTGGAGAACTTTGGAAAAAAACATAACAATTAATGAAAAATCTAAATATTTCTTTCAAATATAAAAATACAGTAAAAGTCAAAACTAGACAGAGTCTGGAAAATGGTCTTGAGAAATTAAAATGTTTTTTGAGATTTATACGTTATATATAAACAAAGATTGAAGCATATGTGTTTGTGACATTTGCCTGTGAAAGCTTCAGAGGATTTCCTTGACTGAACTACGCTGAGAGCTCTCCATATGGAACAATGTACCTTTCTCCTCCCCCTGACAACAGCTGGAGAAGGTGAGTTCTGCCCCTAAAGCTATTAGGACCGATATAGTCCTGCACACACCCATCCACCGCCAACAAATATGTGTCTGTGCATTCATTACATACATTGTTACATTCTACTTCATGATCATATCTCCTGTCAGTTGCAGGGCAGAGTGCAAAGATGATGTTATCTTGAAACGAAGCCATCGTAGTGACATCAAACGGTGCTGCGAGAGAGATCATGTCACATTAGAGGGAGTGTTAATGTGTGTTTTGCATTTGCATAGGTTATCCCCACAGATGCCTGAAAAGAAAACAGTAATGACACATTTGTTTTTGTAGCGCAGGGAAAATCCGCATCCGCAGCGATAGATAAGACTTGCAAAAGGTTAGATAAAACAATAGTGTTCAAAGAGACATACGCACGTCGTTTTGTCGTTCTCGACTCTGAGGGAGATTATAAATCCTTTCTCTGACCACAAACGCTCACACGTTTGCTCTGCACAAATGCCGCTCTTCTCGTTCCAGCCCCCGTGAGGCATAACCATTGGACGGTTTTCCTCATTTGTTTGCTGAGGAGTCAATTGCAGCCAGTAATAAAAGGCTTAAGGAAGCTTCTCCTCATCATAGTCATGTTTTGAATGCAGGCTTGGCCAGCAGCCAGTATGCCTTCTTACCTGGGCTCCATGTTGACTTTTGAACTTGTAAAACTTTCAGAGTCCACGCCCTGTGGCATTGTTTACACCTGAAAACTGGTTGGCCTGATCAGCTTTGGCACAGCCTTCTGCTCCCGCTGTGTCGAAACACTGCTGTGACAGCCATATGCCATAGAGCGGCTCACATACGACACTATACACGAAACCCAGGGCTTTATCTTATTTATTTTATTGCTTTTAGATTGAAATGCGAAATTAAATTATAGTTCAAACTAGGGGTGGAACGGTTCAACTTACTTACGGTTCGGTATGTGCCATGTTTAGGAAAAATCTATACTGTCAAATAAAAATAAAGAAAATAAGAATAATCTATCTAACTACAACAGCACAAATAAATACAATAGAGTAAAGATACAAATAAAATAAACAGTGATTTTCAGTTTTTTTAGGTAGGTCTAACATTATTTTTCAGGTACAGAAAGGGTTTCAGGGTTTGCGCGTTTTGGATGAGCACACGCGCAAATCTTCTCACTGCGTGCGCGAGCTCGCATCTTCTGGCTCTTAAATGTTTAAACTGGCAAAGCTTAAACGAGTTTAGCTTAAACACAGATCAATGTGTGCTGTTCAGGTCTCACCTGTGCGTGCGCGCTATCAGCACCCGGGTGATGACAGAATAAATGCTCATATTCCAGCATACGGCATACGGCATTGAACAAGAGTGAATGGTTTGTCCAGGTTTTTTTTTTTTTTTTATCGCTGTTGTAATGTATTGGGAAGCCAGAATGCGCATCCATCAACAGAAACATATATTAGCCGAAACCTGTTTGTTTTATTTTTTCCATCGCTGTTGTTGTAATGTATTGGGAAGCCAGAATGCGCATCCATCAACAGAAACATATATTAGCCGAAACCTGTTTGTTTTATGTGTTATTTATAGCAAACCATATTACAGATTCGTTGTCAGATTTACGTTGAACCGTGGTCCTAGCGCGTGCCGAACCGTGTGTGGAGAACCATACGGTTCGATTTTTTTCCGCGAACCGTTCCACCCCTAGTTCAAACACTGATGTATAATTGTTTGTAATAATAGTTTGGAATTATTACAATTTTGTAATGTTTTTGAAAGAAGTCTCACCAAGGCTGCATGTATTGCAATTGATTGTAAATAAATTTATTGTGAATTAAAAAAAAAAAAAAAATGTATTCCTTTGATGGCAAAGCTGAATGAATGATAGCACAGTCTTCGGCATTAAATTATCCTTCAGAAATTCAGACAAGCGGATGAGTCCAGGATGCGAACGCAACACGTTTTCCTTAGCCTATAATGGTTTTCTATGTGTAAAATGCTTAATGCGTTAAAATGCATTGCGTTCTTATTTTGGGCTCATCTGCTTGTCTATACATAGAATGCTTTATTAAGAATGTTTACGGAGTTTTGTCTTTTAAAAACTCTCTCTTAAAGCATGAAGCCACGTTAAGCGTTTTCCTTATAACTGTTTTCTATCTGTGAAATGCTTAATTCGTAATTAAACGCATTGCGTTCTTATTATGGGCTTATTTGCTTGGATGTACATTGTATGATTTACTAATTATGTGTATACTGAGTTTGGTCTTTTAAAAACACTCTCAAATTAACGCATTAAGCCACGTTAAGCATTTTAGAATGTCCCCGTCAAAGTTGCGTTTGTTACTATAGCAACAGTAGACTCACGATGCATTGTATTTTAAAAATCAAGCAATCATTGTTAAAAGAACTGCTTTTGTTATGTCGAGATCATGAGAAAATTAAGTCGTGATCACGAGAAAACAACTCGTGTCGAGATCATGAGAAAATTAGGTCGTAATCACAAAACAAAAAATTCAAATAATGCATGGCCTCTTAGAACTTCTGTATTAAGCAGCAGTTTTTAACATTGATAAGAACCATTATTAATTAATAACAGCATCAAAATAATTGATAATAACGGAGTAACAAATCAGCATATTAAAATTATTTCTCAAGGATCATGTGACACTGAAGACTGGAGAAATTGCTGCTAAAAATGTTGGCTTTGGCTTTGGATTAAATTATTTTTAAAAATACATTCAAATAGAAATAGAATTTATTTGAAAGTATAATAATGTCACAATATCACTGTTTTTGCAGTACTTTTGATAAAATAAATGCAGCCTTGGTGGGCATAAACATTAAAAAACATTAAACATTTGAAAAACACAAAGAATTCATGGTTGTTCCAAACTTTAGTAGTGTAGTTGGTGTGTATAGAAGCAGATGGGGGTAGCAGAGGATAATGCTCTCCTGTGGAGTTTAGCTGAATATATGATCTTAGGCAAACTTTTAGAGCTTCATTATAAATGCATAAACAGTGAGCGGTTCACTCCACTTCAAGGGGCGTCTCAGAGGCATCTTATGAATCATGAAACATAGGATTCAGAGGATCAAGCACAGTTAGATCTTCACCACTACAATGTATATTTCTGAAGTTTTTACATTGCTTTCCTGTTAAACTTTTTTAATTAAATCCAGTTTTCTTCTCTTCTTCAGGAGTGTTGTCATTGTTTGTTCAAATTGTGTCCTGGTGAAGCCTGAATACTAACCACAGCATTTCTCTCTGATTCTAACCGTCTCTTTTTCTTCCTCAAGGATGAATGTTCAGCTATTCCTCAAATCTCTTCTCAGTGTAAACAGCACTAACTAAACCTGCCAGATCTTTTGCTAGCTACCCCTCAGAGCCGCCCTCCTCTATCCTCAGAACAGATTGTGAGCTCAGCGTGTTTGTAAGCCCCCTCCCTCTTTGCTCTTTGCATTCGCTAATGACAGTGGTCGATGTTTTGGTTTGGTTTTTGTTTTATTCCGGTATGCCCGTTTGACCTTGCACAGATATGTGTGATTGAATTGTGGGTGTGCTGCTGTGTCTTTTTTTTTTCTTTTGGTACCTTGTGCTCTAATATCAACTCGCGTGAATAAACGAAGAGCCGAACAGATGTTTTCTGTCTGCGTGGACATTAGAGGTTAAGCTAGATTTAGGAGGAGTCGGAGAGCAATCGCAAATGATTTTTGGCATTTTTAATGATGCTGGTGGTGTTTGTGTTGTCTGCCGTTTGTTGTCTGACAGTGTGACACGTCACAGAAAATCTGCAGGTTTACTAGTGTTTGGTTTGTGCAGTTGTAAAATGGCTCAAGGGATGTCTGCTTGGATGTTTGTGATGCTTTAACGCATGTTAAGAAAAGGCATAAGGAACTAGTTACTTCTTTGCTCATGGGAGAAATCAAGGCCAGTTGGCAACAAATCGGTGATTATGGTTTTAGGGGCAGTGTTCATGAAGGTTCAGTGGGACTTTCCATGAAAAGAGTATAAAGTAGGGCCTTAAAATGATAGATTTTTTTTTCTTTTCCGTGTTCGTAGATGTTTAACATTCAGAAAATGTTTTTAAGGGGTTAAACTAATTATATGAGCATTATATTCTGAGGTTTGCAACAAAATGAAAGCGTTTCAATCAAATAGATAATAAAAAAATAAAAAAAATAAAAATTTACATAAAAAGCCTGTGTAACAGGGTTGCAAATTTAGCCTAAATTAAACTATCACTCGGCAGCATCTAGCTAGTTTGGGACCAAATGTTGGTTTATAGTTATTGATAAAACATGCTTTATTTTAGATGAATGAAAGGGAATTTGTTTGATTTGATTTATTTTTTAATAATTTGTTAACGGGGCTAAATGACTTTCACAGTTGTTCATGATTTATTGAATAAGGATTAAGGATAATGAATTTAAAAATACTTTTTACTTACAATTTCTTCCCAAAAACACTGGCTGAAATCACATCAGGCTTCCTGATGCATCCAGTTTTGACTGTAATTCTACTAATTTTGACTAAATGTTTGTAATTGAGGAAAATCATGCAAGAAGCAGATTTAAATTGAAATTAAATATTGAAACACTTAAATGTTACATTTTTGCATTTTTGGTAGATTAAATAGTATTGGTTCAGTAGAAAACATTTTTAATTATTAACAGTGTTTCTTTTAGTATTATAAATGTCTTAAAAAAATCTTAATTCACCCTAAAAAAAGACCTAAAAACCTCTTAAATCGGAGCAGACAGTCTCTGTTTACAGCTCTCTCAACACATCTGTGATGCATTACCTACCGCAGCACACACTGGGCAAGGGTTAATGAGCTGAAAAGGGCGTCAACACAGCTCCTTAACCCCTTCCGTCCATTCACCACACAACTTGCAGATTTCTGTTGCTTATTCACACAATAACCTGGTGTATGGGTGGCGGATGTGTTTTGAGTTCAGTTCACAGGGCCTCACATCTACCACCAGAAAAGGAAATGTGAGTGGACTGAGGTAGTATGTTGCCAAATAAAAGATGTTGTTGGCATTGAAATGATCGAGAGAAAGATCGGCTGATACTGTAACATTAATATAAAGTGTTTTGGAGACTTTTAACGTCCATTCCTTTCAACATTTTTCTTTGACTATTCTCACAACATATTCTCACGTGGATTTGTGACTCTTATAGTACTACCATTTAATGTGGTGTGCAATCTGAATGTCAGTGTTTTAGTGTGCCCCAGTGTTCAGTTGCGTCCGTAGGGACGACAGTGCTACTATGATACTTTCAGGCTCAGCGCTCCCTGGGGTACAGCTGTCCCTCTGGTGTCTGGGTAAACAGGGCTGGTTCTGAATCCTAGGCAACATCCATACGTTTCCCTGTGGAGCTCAGCTGGACTGGGTCAGGAACACGGGTCAGCGCTGTCCTCTTAGTCCCACGCTCTCCCATCCTGGATCTGAGCCTCTGCTCTTCCCAGACAAGACTTCCTCTGGGATGTTTTCTAGAAAGGCATTCGTCCTGACTCAAGTGTGATTCAATAGCGATAAGCTTTCATTGAAGAATCTCTCCGTTTTTGGTGGTCTGCCTGATGCCAGTTTAAAAACATCTGTTTTTCACGTTGTCTTTGACCACAGGTCAGCTTTATATAACAATCTGTTTATGAATCCTTTTCTAGCAACTTTTACCAAGACCTGCTTTTGTTAGGAGTCTATATAATGCTATACTGCTAGGTAATTGCAACGTTTTTCTCGCAATTGTGAGTTAACATCTTGCCATTCGTGATACAAATCGTTCAGAATTGCATGATACAAACTAGCAATTCTGACTTTTTTTCTCAGAATTGTGAGATATAACCTTGCAATTCTGAAAAAGTTACAATTGCGAGATATAAACACGCAATTCTGAGAAGTTTATTCTGAATTTATTTCTTGCAATTGCGAGTTTATATCCCACAATTCTGACTTTTTCCTCGTAACGACTTAACTCGCAGTTCTGAGAAAAAATCACGCAATCTGAGAAATAAAGTCAGAATTGCCAGTTTATATCTCGCAATTCTGACTTTTAGGGTTGGGCCGATAGACGATGCCATCGTCCGTCACCGATGGCTGTTAGACATCACGATGTTGAGCCGACATCGTGATCCCAATAGCCTACCGTGTTCGGAAAGAAAATTACGTGTACTACGGAACTCATAAAGGGAATAAATACAAGATGGGATGAAAATATATATTTCAATACTTTCTCTCGCAGTTATATCATTGGGCAATTACACTGTATATAAATTGCGGGCATCAGGTAGCCGCTTATGCCTGGCATTGAAACTGCTTTTGAATGCACGATCACTTTTTAGTTTCACTTTCACTTTTGAGATTCGCGATAGCACGTACTTTGCTTATACTATGGAGCGGCAGTACTTACCACACATTTGACAAGATTAGATGTTTGTCAGTGGTGCTGAGGATCTGCAAATCATTCGCTATCGTCCTCAGTCATCTCTCCTTACTCTGTTTATGTGGTAAGTGAACTTTTACAGTATGTACTGTAATGTAACAGGCAAACGTTATTTGTTTTCCGTGCCTTTCTGAATACGGATTCACGCTTCAGACACACCACCTAAACCCGCCCCCCGGACGATGTTATCGTCCATCGCGATGTTTCACTGTAGACATCGTCCGATGCCAATTTTGTAGACATCGCCCAACCCTAATTTTGTAGACATCGCCCAACCCTACTGATTTATTACTCACTATTGCGAGTTTGTATCACGCAATTCTGAGAAAAAAAGTCAGAATTGTACGATTTAAAATCGCAGTTGCAAGAAAAAATGTCAGAATTGTGAAAAAGTCACAAATAACTTTTTTTTTTTTTTTTTTTTTTTTTTTCCTTAAAATCATACATTTTTGTACAATTCACATTGCAGTAATTTGTACGAAATTGCCACCTCGTAAAATAGTTCTGTTTTCCTTTCAAATTACTTTTTTTTTTTTTTTTTTTTTTTTGTCCGTAAATGCTGACAACATTTTTATTTTTGGGTGAACTATCCCTTTAACATAACTAATAGACATAAAGTGATGCGTATTTGTGAGTCAAACATTCATTTCTGTAGCAGTCCTGAATGTTTAAAATACAAAAATACATTTACCAGGTGAATATATTTATCTTCAAAAAATGTATTAGTTTGAGTGTCATACATTTGAACTAAATGAATATTGCGTGTTCCACAGTTAGCCGTATTTTATCCATGTTCATACTTTTTAACTGAATAAATTATTTTTTTTAGATAAAAGATATTTATGCTGATTCTAAGCAATCCGAATAAATGCATTTTGAAAATCTGATTTAAAGACATAAAATCCAATTGTGCAATTAGTTAATAATCAACTAATAAACATTTATTAATAACTGACAATGCATCATATGTTTATTAGTTTGTTAAAACAGTGAAATTCAAAATGGATGGAAATTGTATATGCATTTGAAATATTAAATATCTCTCCATCATGGGTGTTCGACAGGCACTGACTTTATGCAGCTAAGCCTTAATACACTTTAAAACCGGAGTGCAGACCAGCTTTACAGGAAAATGTGAAGGAAGGCCATTTTCTGTTGTTACAAGGAGTATCTTTTCTTTTCCCGCACTGGCTGCAGTGTATTGGTGGAGTATTACATCACCCTAGTGTGGTCTGGCATACTGTAGCCTCTCCGTCAGTAGAGCGGCTACAGGAAATCTGTTTATTATTTCTCTTTATTGTCTTAGTGATAGGAATATATTAACCCTCTTAGTGGGAACCAGCTTCCCTGTTCTGGCATACAGCAGCGTGCACAGGCTACATCTGCTGGACTGCGTGTGCATCTACACTGTGAACATGGATCATTATACACCCATGTCTAGTTTTATGCTCTTGCCACACTTGCCATATGTTATTACTCGCCATGAGTAATGAAATAGCTGAGTTATTATATCAGTGGTTACAGATAGAAATATTTTGTTAGCTTCATATACACTGCAGTTTAAAAGTTTGGGGTCAGGATGATTTTTCTATATTTTTTTTAAAAGAAGTCTGTTATGCTTACCAAAGTGACATTTATTTGATCAAAAATGCAGTAAAAATATTATTTTACAATGATGCCAAAGCTGAATTTTCAGTGTCACATAATCCTTCAGAAATCATTTTAATATGCTGATTTAGTGCCCAAGAAACTTTTCTTATTATCAATGTAGAGTTGTTTTGCTTAATTTTTAAGATACTTTTTTCGTCTTGTTTGATGAATAGAAAGCGGAGTAAAAGGGCTGTCAAATCGATTAATCGCATGATTTGCATCCAAAATAAATGTCTGTTTACATAATAGTGTGTGTATGTACTGTGTATATTTATATGTATATATAAATACACGCACATACATTATATATCTTTAAGAAATATATGAATTTATATATATTACAAGTCATATATAAATATAAAAATATATACACACGTAAATGTTTCTTAAATATATGTGTGCATTTATACATGCATATAAATAAACACAGTACACGCACACATATATTATCTAAACACAGACTTTTATTTTGGATGCGATTAATCGATTTGACAGCCCTAATTAGTAACCTTCCAAATGTCTTTACTGTTAACTTTGATCAAATTAAAAACTAAATAGAAGTATTAAAAAAAACACTTAGGAACACCAACATTTTGAACAGTAGTTTTATTTAATTAGTTAGAAGTTAACAGTACATTATGTGTGTTCCCTGACCCATGACCTTTCTGTTGAAAGCACCATGCTTTACCCTAGCAACCACATAGCAATCCCAGGCGTCATGAAAGCAAGTTCCACAATAAAGTTCTGGTCGCATTTCATTTAGAAATAGTCTCTGAATTGCGTGGCTGTCACAAAGATTAAGGTTTTTATTCTTGTCGATTGCATTTGTGGCCAGTAAGATGTATTTGTTTATTTGGTTGAGTCTATATCCTGAATTGCCAGTGTTATTGCTCTGCTGAGGTGTTGCCTGCGTGTTTCTTTTGCTTCATTAACCATTGAAGATATTATAGCACTTTTGTTTGCTCTCAGACGTGGCAGCTCCAATCTAATTGAAGCAGTAAATCAGTGCTGCACAGTATTAGACTAACCTGGGGGAATAGGCTCTGATTTCTACACCTCTGTTTTTGTTTTCTTGAAGGTGTCACAGAGGAATTTCCACCCTGCTCTCTTCTCTTTTTGTCTCTCTCGCTTGCTCGTCCTACTGTACTAACCCCTGAGCCAGGGCTACAGGCTCAGTGCAGTAGTGATTAACACGTGACTGTTTCCATTTCTAAAGGGAGCAACCGCCATGGACCGAAGAGAAACGACCTGGATTTAGATTATTATCACAGCTTAACAGGTGACCTTTGACTTTCAAGTTTCTCTCTCACAGATCTCCTTTGGACCTGTGTCTTTTTTTTCTTCTTTCTGTCATCCCCTGCAGATTGCCTTTTCTCAGCTTTTTATCCTTAGATTTGATTAAAACTGTTTCTTGATCAAGTCTTCATACAAACAGAATGATTTCAAGCCAATCACAGGTGCTGTTTCTCTACTCAGACGGCTATTCTACGTAAACTAATATGTCACTGTACCAAACTAATCCAAACCAGGGATCATTATTTCTACTAATCTGTTTTTCCCCCCTTTACCTCACTCATTATTGTGATGTAGAGTGACTTCACCCTTGAACTTTTCCTCTACAAATAGAAAAAAGAAGACTGTTTTTTTGTTTTTTTTTACGTCACTTGATAATGGTTTAAAGGTCAGACCTGATAAAGCAGAGAGAAGCACAGGAGTACAGTAAGGTGCTCTTGAGAGTGCTCTCTTCATGTGTAGTTGCTTGATGAAGGCAGTGAGCGAGGGCAAAGGGTCATGTTGGCATGGCTCGGCTCAGCAGTTTTTTTGGTGGCTCACTGACCGAGCTGTTTTCCTCCTTTCTTCCTCTCTCCTTCTGCCACAGAACAAACTCTGACTCAGCTCTGCACACCAGCGCCATGAGCCCAAACCCACAGGATCCTTTTGGCAAGAACCAGCAGATGGGCAGAGGACCTCCTCAGCGAAACGGTGAGCTCGGACTCCTCCTCCTCAAACATACTGTAGCTTTAAAAGCCATTGTTATTGCATGGCATAACAGTGTGGTTGAAACAGAAATGCAGGGGGTCAAATGGATTGTACAATGTCAGTCATGGATGACAAATCAATGATTTATACCAGACCCAAATCAAACGGTCCCACCCGACACAGCTGGGGCTCACTGTCATGTTGTTTGTCTATTCGTCTTGGTTACAAACACAGGCATTTCAGATGGTATGCTGAAAATGACTGACAATCAAAAAAAGGATGTTCCCTCTACCCTTATTTTTCTGATTTCTAGAGCTCTCGAAAACAAATTAATGTACAGCCCCACAAGCTTTTTAGATGCAATAGTCTGGCTCATAGTCCCCTAAAATCATACGAAGCCAGAGTTCACAGACACATGCTGCAGTGAAGATGTTTGTTAGACTATAGGATTATGTCATAGGGTGGGATGATCAGTGTTTCATCATTACAACAGTGAAAGTCTGGCGGAAAAAGTTATGGCTGTGCCGATACAATTATGTATTGATCTTTATTTCATGATATTGCATCAGCACTTCGGGTCCTTTTCAATATATTTTGCATTCATTAATATAATTTCCTTCAGATTGAGTAATAAAAAACTGGGTATGGGTGTGCGTTTTGCGGTTTATGATCTGGTTGTGTATTACTGATGTTTGTTACATATAAGCCTTGCTTTGCAGATTGTTACATCACATCCCTTTCTAGTATTCCCTTTCACGTGAAAGCTTTACAGGATTTACATGGTCATGACGTGAAGAGTTCATGTAACATTACACAGACTATTACAGTAATCTCATGCCAACATGTACACAACCATTCAAAAGTTTGGGGTCAGTAAGATACTTTTCTTTCTTTCTTTCTTTCTTTCTTTCTAGAATAAATGAATACTCTTATTCAGCAAGGATGCATTAAAGGGGTCATGAACTGCCTTTGTTTTTTATTTTGTACTGTTCTCTGAGGTCCACTTATAATGTTATCAAGATTTTTACATCAAAAAACATCATTTAGAAGTAATAGACCATTTTCTGTCCTGTTTTGGCCCCCCTCATCAGACCGCTCTGTTTGAGGCTTGACAGATTGTAGACTCGGAAGTAAATGCCCACTGCTATGATCTGCTAACAGTTGTGTATGTTTGACAGCGTACATCCTACACAGATGGATGCTGCTGTGTTTTAGGTTAAAAACGCATAAATACTCAGTACACATCAAATGAACTGTAATAACATACAAACCAATAGTGACCACGTAATAAAACCTAATGTTGGAATGAAGGAAGGCAGTGCAAAGACTGTGTTTTTCCACAACTTGGCACTGCACAGTGTTTTGTTGTCTTTGGAGCCATCTTCATCGTTTTGACCTGTAATAACATACAAACCAATAGTGACCACGTAATAAAAACTCACACTTGTGTGTTGCGACATTACTGTCGGATCCAATATAGTTGACACAGCATCGTCTTTTAGTTGAAAATCCTGCGTCAAATTGTGCCTTGTTTGTATACAAATCCACGGTAAAATGAAGTAAACAAAGGACCTTACTAATGCGGTCTGAAACTTCATTAAAAATAAAGTTCATCCACTCTTTCCTAATGTTGGAATTGCGAATCGGTGGGCGGGGCTAAACAGGCAGCGATGTAGAAGCAGGCGTTTCGAATGAATTAGAAGCATCTTCTTCTGCAGAGGTGGTGTTTAGCCACACTATTTTGTCATGAAGTGGCACATTCCTTAACCTGTTTTGGCATATTGGCTTCAATGTAAGCTGATTATAGACTGAGGAAGTTTTGAGTTCTGAAACTCACAGGATGTTTTATAGTGCAATGACCTTTTATATGTCAAAAGATCAAGGGAATTTGGATTTCTCAGTTCATGACCCCTTTAAAACAAATTTTCAATTGGCCAGAGAGGGATTTATCTTTTTTGAATCATTACAATATTGTTGTGTGGGACACAGTGAGCTCAGAGACTGCAAGCTAAGCATTTAAAAACTCACACTACATACTAATGGTGTGCTTTGAATGAATAGTGCTCTTAAAGGGCTGTAGAGATAATGTAGTAATCTCACATGAAATGGAGTAGAGGCTTAAACAGTATTTGATATGTCATCACGGATTGCCTAGCCCATTTACATTTTCTTTGTAAATCTGCTGGGTTTTTTTTTTATAACTTCGGGAGGAGTCAATTATTTTCCCTTAATCAATATATAATAATCTTCTCTTAAGACAATGTCACAAAAATGTAATTTTTATTGAACCTGTGATGTTCTGTTTATTACTTGCTCTCTCACAAATTGATTTGCAAGCATTTAGGCTTGAGTTTGCGGCTCATCTGCACTGCATATCCAAGATAAAAGCATCTTTGTGTGTTATATCTTTCTGTTTAGTCAGTAGGATTAAATAAGATAGTGAATGAAGATGTGGAGCAACTATGATGGTCACATGTACACCGAGATATGGAGCGTTATAACTCAGAGGATGTCTGTGGAACAGGGCAGTTGTTTTCTCAGATCAATCTGATAAGAAACAGCTTCACTTAAGGACATGGCAGACAGCAGGCATTTAATATCTGTCTGGCAGCTCATCTGAATTATGCACACAGTTGACTGTGTGGAGGTGTGCTGTGAGGCTCATGTAATGTGAACAAGTACAAACCAGCCTCTCACATGGGACAAAAATTTGTCTCGCTTCCGCTATCACAGTGGTCTCATCCCAAACCTGCCAGCCAACTCAACTGTGTGATGCAACTGTGCTATTCATGTGTGGATCTCCCAAAAGCATCGTATCGTAACTGTGTGCCACGTTCAACCGCTTGACTCTGACCCTACTGGGATTTATGATTTGACACCAGCTATAATAAGAACTGCTGTTTTTTTCTTTATATAACAACTGATTTGGTGTAAGATTTTGCTGTTTTTTGGGAGCTTGCTATAGGTAATTCTAGATAAATTGATTGCAGATAATGTACTTTAACAAACTTTGGTGTTTTTTAAAGGTACTTTTACACTTTAAGATAAAACATGACAAAACTCTGGACTCAGGCCAATGTTTTTCTGTTCTAGTTGTCTTTTTCTGTCAGTTATGGCGTTGAATGAGACTCTCAGTGAGGGGGAAATGAGGTGTCGCCGTACTTTTTGTTTGATTCATTGTGCGTCGCAGTTGGGCGTCTGAGACCGGCAGCTTTGCTGAAGCGGTGGAGCTGGTTGATCTGGCTCTGGGCCCACACTGTATCGGTTCTGGGCCAACCAGCATCAGCAGAGGAAGCAGAAAGGAGGTTTGTTTTCCACAGGATCTATGTGGTGCACACAAAACAATGCCTCTCCATTGATTCATTTTACGCTTGTGGTCACAGATTTCTCCCGATATACATTTTTTTGTCCTTTCCTTTTTTTTCCTCCTCATGGGGTGTTCCTTAAAGAGACAGTGGACACTAAGAAGCCATTTTCAGTTCCCCCCTCTGGAGTTTGTGCCCCCAGTCTTCAGTGGGTGGAGTGAGTGTGCACTCTGAATGACTCATTTCAATGAATCAAATGTTTGTACGAAGACTGAACTGAACTCTTAAAGCTTAAAGGGGTCATATGATGTTGCTAAAGAGGCTTGAGTGAGCGGGGCCCGGCGGATTCGACAAAGGAGGCTTGCGGCAACCACATGTGACGACCCCGGGCTGGACTCTGCTTCGTCCACGGTGAAAGCCAATCCGGCGATTGACAATGCGAAGTTTATGTTTTTCCTCAGCAACCAGCACGGATCAGCTCCAGGCATGAGGAAGCGGATATCGTCCTCTTTTGGAAGGCCAAACAAAGTAGTTTCGCTTTCACAATGAAACATAGCGCCTTCACGACATGGTGGCGGTGACGGCAACAATACTACAGCGAGAATAAAATAACTTTTTTGCATGAACATTTGGGCGGCGTTATGCAAATCTTCCCACACAGTGACGTAGCTATGTGGGGGCATTCACAATGAAACATAGCGCCTTCACGACATGGTGGCGGTGACGGCAACAATACTACAGCGAGAATAAAATAACTTTTTTGCATGAACATTTGGGCGGCGTTATGCAAATCTTCCCACACAGTGACGTAGATATGTGGGGGCATGTTAGAACGAGCCGTTTTAGGTAGGTGTGGCTGACTCTTAACTTTTATAAAGAATATCTCTTTGGATTTGAGACTTTAGTCTTTGCAACTTTACAGATCTTCGTTATGCACCAAGAGCTTGTAACACTCCAAAGAGAAAGGAAAAATTTAAATCACATCATATGACCCCTTTAAGACATGTTCAAAGGTTTGTTGTCAGATAGCGTTATTTGTTTGTTTGAAAGAAATCAATGCTTTTATTGAAAATGTTTTAATAAAATGCTTTTATAAAAAAGTGATAGTAAATAGATTTATAATTTTAAAAAAGAATCCTGAAAAAAATATATTGTTTCCACAAAAATATTAAGCAGCACCACTGTTTGCAGCATTGATAATAATGAGAAATGTTTCTGGAGCAGCAAATCAGCATATTAGAATGATTTCTGAAGGATCATGTGACACTGAGGACTAGAGTAAGTAAGGGCTGCTGAAAATTCAGCTTTGCCATCACAAGAATAAATGATTTTAAAATATATATAAAAATGTGTTTTATTTTAAATGTAATTGTTTAATATTTCATAATATTAATTTCAAAATGCTTGATGAGCATGAGACTTTAAAAAATAAAAGCTTTAAAACATTTTGTCAACCCCAAACTTTTCAGAAGTTTCTAGTTACTTTTTGCACTTTTCCACTGCATGGTACGGCTCGGTACGGTTCACTTTTGGGGGGTTTTCCACTGGGTACAGTACCTGGTACTTTTTTTTTAGTACCACCTCGGTTGAGGTTCCAAGTGAACCGTACCGTTACCAAAACGTGACGTGAAACTCTGCTGATCACGGATTGGCCGGAGAGAATCGTAACTACCTGCGTCACTGAACTTGCGACACAAACACAAT